>NW_027669089.1:90000-185000 GCF_964194185.1 Rhinolophus hipposideros | reverse complement strand
AGAGTTAGGGTTAGTGTTACGGTTGTTGTTAGGGTTAGGGTTAGGGTTAGGGTTAGGGTTGGTGTTAGGTTTAGGGTTAGGGTTAGGGTTAGGGTTACGGTTAGGGTTAGGGTTAGGGTTAGGGTTAGGATTAGGGTTTAGGGTTAGGGTTAGGGTTAGGTTTGGTGTTATGGTTAGGGTTAGGGTTAGGGTTAGGGTTAGGGTTAGGGTTAGGATTAGGGTTTAGGGTTAGGGTTAGGGTTAGGTTTGGTGTTATGGTTAAGGTTAGGGTTAGGGTTAGGTTTGGTGTTATGGTTAGGGTTAGGGTTAGGGTTAGGGTTGGTGTTAGGTTTAGGGTTAGGGTTACGGTTAGGGTTAGGGTTGGTGTTAGGGTTAGGGTTAGGGTTAGGGTTAGGGTTAGGATTAGGGTTAGGGTTGGTGTTAGGGTTAGGGTTAGGGTTAGGGTTAGTGTTAGGGTTGGTGTTAGGGTTAGGTTTAGGGTTGGTGTTAGGGTTAGGGTTAGGGTTAGGGTTAGTGTTAGGGTTAGGGTTAGGGTTAGGATTAGGGTTAGGGTTGGTGTTAGGGTTAGGGTTAGGGTTAGGGTTAGTGTTGGTGTTACGCATAGGGTTAGGGTTAGGGTTAGGGTTAGGGTTAGGGTTGGTGTTAGTTTTAGGGTTAGGGTTAGGGTTAGGGTTGGTGTTAGGGTTAGGGTTAGGGTTAGGATTAGAGTTAGGGTTGGTGTTAGGGTTAGGGTTAGGGTTAGGGTTAGGGTTAGGGTTGGTGTTAGGGTTAGGGTTAGGGTTAGAGTTAGGGTTAGGGTTAGGGTTAGGGTTGGTGTTAGGGTTAGGGTTAGGGTTAGGGTTAGGGTTGGTGTTAGGGTTAGTGTTTGGGTTAGGGTTAGGGTTGGTGTTAGGTTTAGGGTTAGGGTTAGGGTTAGGGTTAGGGTTGGTGTTAGGGTTAGGGTTAGGGTTAGGGTTAGTGTTAGGCATAGGGTTAGGGTTAAGGTTAGGGTTAGGTTTAGGGTTGGTGTTAGGGTTAGGGTTAGGGTTAGGGTTAGGGTTGGTGTTAGGGTTAGGGTTAGTGTTAGGATTAGGGTTAGGGTTGGTGTTAGGGTTAGGGTTAGGTTTAGGGTTAGGGTTGGTTTTAGGGTTAGGGTTAGGGTTAGGGTTAGGGTTAGGGTTGGTGTTAGGGTTAGGGTTAGGGTTAGGGTTGGTGTTAGGTATAGGGTTAGGGTTAGGGTTGGTGTTAGGGTTAGGGTTAGGGTTAGGGTTAGTGTTAGGGTTAGGGTTAGGGTTAGGGTTAGGTTACCCCGAGCACTACCCCTCGCCCTAGGCCTACGCCTAGCACTACCTCTGGTCCTACCCCTACCCCTGTCCCTACAGCTCCCCCTACACATAGGCCCACCCCGATCCCTACCCCTAGCCACAGGTCCCACTCATGGTCCTAGGCCTACTCCGAGGTTTACCCCGACACCCACCCCTTGCCCTTTGCCTACCCCAGCGCTACGCCTACCGCTCCCACTAGCCCTACCTTGGGCCCTAGACCAACGCCCAGTGCTCACTCTAGTCCGAAGCCTAGCACTTGCCCGTCGCCAACCGGTACACCTTGCCCTACCGATAGCCAGAGCACTAAACCGTGTCCTACGAAATCACCCTGGACCCACCATTAGCCACACCCTAATCGCCCTACATCCGTTCGGAGTCCTAGGACTACCCGGAGCCATTTCGTGACACCTACCCCTAGTCCTCGGCCAACCCCTACCACTACCACTAGTCCTAGGCTTAACATGAGCCCTAACCCTAACACTGCCCGTGGGCCTCTGCCAAACACTAGCCCTTCAACTAACCCTACTCCGAGCACTACCCTTCGCTTTAGGCCTACGCCTAGCACTACCTCTGGTCCTACCACTACCCCTGGCCATACAGCTCCCCCTACCCATAGGACCACCCCCAACCCTACCACTAGCCACAGCTCCCACTCCTGGCCCTAGGCCTACTCCGAGGTTTATCTCGACACCCACCCCTTGCCCTATGCCTACCCCAGCGCTACGCCTACCGCTCTCACTAGCCCTACCTCGGGCCCTAGACCAACGCCCATGGCTCCTTCTAGTCCGAGGCCTAGAACTTGCCCGTCGCTGACCAGTACACCTTGCCCTTGTTAGGGTTAGGGTTAGGGTTAGGGTTAGGGTTAGGGTTAGGATTTGGGTTTAGGGTTAGGGATAGGGTTAGGGTTTGTGTTAGGGTTAGGTTTAGGGTTAGCGTTAGGGTTGGTGTTAGGTTTAGGGTTAGGGTTAGGGTTAGGGTTACGGTTAGGGTTAGGGTTAGGGTTAGGGTTAGGGTTGGTGTTAGGTATAGGGTTAGGGTTAGGGTTAGGGTTAGGGTTAGGGTTGGTGTTAGGGTTAGGGTTAGGGTTAGGGTTAGTGTTAGGGTTAGGGTTAGGATTAGGGTTAGGATTAGGGTTAGGGTTGGTGTTAGGGTTAGGGTTAGGTTTATGGTTAGGGTTCGTGTTAGGCATAGGGTTAGGGTTAGGGTTAGGGTTAGGGTTAGGGTTGGTGTTAGGGTTAGGGTTAGGGTTAGGGTTGGTGTTAGGGTTAGGGGTAGGGTTAAAATTAGGGTTAGGGTTGGTGTTAGGGATAGGGTTAGGGTTAGGGTTGGTGTTAGGATTAGGGTTAGGGTTAGGGTTAGGGTTGGTGTTAGGGTTAGGGTTAGGTTTAGGGTTAGGGTTCGTGTTAGGCATAGGGTGAGGGTTAGGGTTAGGGTTAGGGTTGGTGTTAGGGTTAGGGTTAGGGTTAGGGTTGGTGTTAGGGTTAGGGTTAGGGTTAGGATTATGGTTAGGGTTGGTGTTAGGGTTAGGGTTAGGGTTAGGGTTAGGTTACCCCGAGCACTACCCCTCGCCCTAGGCCTACGCCTAGCACTACCTCTGGTCCTACCACTACCCCTGTCCCTACAGCTCCCCCTACCCATAGGCCCACCCCCATCCCTACCCCTAGCCACAGCTCCCAGTCCTGGTCCTAGGCCTACTCCGAGGTTTAACCCGACACCCACCCCTTGCTCTTTGCCTACCATAGCGCTACGCCTACCGCTCCCACTAGCCCTACCTTGGGCCCTAGACCAACGCTCAGTGCTCACTCTAGTCCGAAGCCTAGCACTTGCCCTTCGCCAACCGGTACACCTTGCCCTACCGATAGCCAGAGCACTAACCCGTGTCCTACGAAATCACCCTGGACCCACCATTAGCCACACCCTAATCCAGCCCTACACCCGTTCCGAGTCCTAGGACTACTCGGAGCCCTCCCGGGACACCTACCCCTAGCCCTCGGCCAACCACTACCACTACCACTAGTCCTAGGCCTAACATGAGCCCTAACCCTAACACTGCCCGTGGGCCTCTGCCAACCACTAGCCCTTCACCTAACCCTACCCCGAGCACTAACCCTCGCCCTAGGCTTACGCCTAGCACTACCTCTGGTCCTACCCCTACCCCTGGTTCTACAGCTCCCCCTACTTAGAGGCCCAACCCCATCCCTACCCCTAGCCACAGCTCCCACTCCTGGCCCTAGGCCTACTCCGAGGTTTACCTCGACACCCACCCCTTGCTCTATGCCTACCCCAGCGCTACGCCACCGCTCTCACTAGCCCTAGCTCGGGCCCTAGACCAACGCCCATGGCTCCCTCTAGTCCGAGGCCTAGAACTTGCCCGTCGCTGACCAGTACACCTTGCCCTTGTTAGGGTATAGGGTTAGGGTTAGGGTTAGGGTTAAAGTTAGGGTTAGGGTTAGGTTTAGGATTAGGGTTTAGGGTTAGGGTTATGGTTAGGTTTGGTGTTAGGGTTAGGGTTAGGGTTAGGTTTTGGGTTGGTGTTAGGTTTAGGGTTAGGGTTAGGATTAGGGTTAGGGTTGGTTTTAGGGTTAGGGTTAGGTTTAAAGTTACGGTTAGGGTTGGTGTTAGGGTTAGGGTTAGGGTTAGGGTTGGTGATAGGTATAGTGTTAGGGTTAGGGTTAGGGTTAGGGTTAGGGTTGGTGTTAGGGTAGGGTTAGGGTTAGGGTTAGTGTTAGGGTTAGTGTTAGGGTTTGGGTTAGGATTAGGGTTAGGGTTGGTGTTAGGGTTAGGGTTAGGGTTAGGGTTAGTGTTGGTGTTAGGCATAGGGTTAGGGTTAGGGTTAGGGTTAGGGTTAGGGTTAGGGTTGGTGTTAGGGTTAGGGTTAGGGTTAGGGTTAGGGTTGGTGTTAGGGTTAGGGTTAGGGTTAGGGTTAAGGTTAGGGTTAGGGTTGGTGTTAGGTATAGGGTTAGGGTTAGGGTTAGGGTTAGGGTTAGGGTTAGGGTTAGGGTTGGTGTTAGGGTTAGGGTTAGGGTTAGGGTTAGGGTTAGGGTTAGGGTTAGGTTACCCCGAGCACTACCCCTCACCCTAGGCCTATGCCTAGCACTACCTCTCGTCCTACCCCTACCCCTGTCCCTACAGCTCCCCCTACCCATAGGCGCACCCCCATCCCTACCCCTAGCCACAGCTCCCACTCATGGTCCTAGGCCTACTCCGAGGTTTACCCCGACACCCACCCCTTGCCCTTTGCCTACCCCAGCGCTACGCCTACCGCTCCCACTAGCCCTACCTCGGGCCCTAGACCAAAGCCCAGTGCTCACTCTAGTCCGAAGCCTAGCACTTGCCCGTCGCCAACCGGTACACCTTGCCCTACCTATAGCCAGAGCACTAACCCGTGTCCTACGAAATCACCCTGGACCCACCATTAGCCACACCCTAATCAGCCCTACATCCGTTCGGAGTCCTAGGACTACCCGGAGCCATTTCGTGACACCTACCCCTAGTCCTCGGCCAACCCCTACCACTACCACTAGTCCTAGGCTTAACATGAGCCCTAACCCTAACACTGCCCGTGGGCCTCTGCCAAACACTAGCCCTTCAACTAACCCTACCCCGAGCACTACCCCTCGCCCTAGGCCTACGCCTAGCACTACCTCTGGTCCTACCACTACTACTGGCCCTTCAGCTCCCCCTACTTATAGGCCCACCCCCAACCCTACCACTAGCCACAGCTCCCACTCCTGGCCCTAGGCCTACTCCGAGGTTTACCTCGACACCCACCCCTTGCCCTATGCCTACCCCAGCGCTACGCCTACCGCTCTCACTAGCCCTAGCTCGGGCCCTAGACCAACGCCCATGGCTCCTTTTAGTCCGAGGCCTAGAACTTGCCCGTCGCTGACCAGTACATCTTGCCCTTGTTAGGGTTAGGGTTAGGGATAGGGTTAGGGTTAGGGTTAGGATTAGGGTTTAGGGTTAGGGTTAGGGTTAGGGTTAGGGTTGGTGTTAGGTTTACGGTTAGGGTTAGGGTTAGGGTTACGGTTAGGGTTAGGGTTAGGGTTAGGGTTAGGGTTGGTGTTAGGTATAGGGTTAGGGTTAGGGTTAGGGTTAGGGTTGGTGTTAGGGTTAGGGTTAGGGTTAGGGTTAGTGTTAGTGTTAGCGTTAGGGTTAGGGTTAGGTTTAGGGTTAGGATTAGGGTTAGGGTTGGTGTTAGGGTTAGGGTTAGGTTTAGGGTTAGGGTTCGTGTTAGGCATAGGGTTAGGGTTAGGGTTAGGGTTAGGGTTAGGATTGGTGTTAGGGTTAGGGTTAGGGTTATGGTTAGGGTTGGTGTTAGGGTTAGGGTTAGGGTTAGGATTAGGGTTAGGGTTGGTGTTAGGGTTAGGGTTAGGGTTAGGGTTGGTGTTAGGGTTAGGGTTAGGGTTAGGGTTAGGGTTATGGTTAGGATTAGGGTTAGGGTTGGTGTTAGGGTTAGGGTAAGGGTTAGGGTTAGGGTTCGTGTTAGGCATAGGGTGAGGGTTAGGGTTAGGGTTAGGGTTAGGGTTGGTGTTAGGGTTAGGGTTAGGGTTAGGGTTGGTGTTAGGGTTAGGGTTAGGGTTAGGATTAGGGTTAGGGTTAGGATTAGGGTTAGGGTTGGTGTTAGGGTTACGGTTAGGGTTAGGGTTGGTGTTAGGGTTAGGGTTAGGGTTAGGGTTAGTGTTAGGGTTAGGGTTAGGGTTAGGTTTAGGGTTGGTGTTAGGGTGAGGGTTAGGGTTAGGGTTAGGGTTAGTGTTAGGGTTAGGGTTGGTGTTAGGGTTAGGGTTAGGGTTAGGGTTAGGGTTAGGGTTCGTGTTAGGCATAGGGTGAGGGTTAGGGTTAGGGTTAGGGTTAGGATTGGTGTTAGGGTTAGGGTTAGGGTTAGGGTTGGTGTTAGGGTTAGGGTTAGGGTTAGGATTAGGGTTAGGGTTGGTGTTAGGGTTAGGTTTAGGGTTAGGGTTAGGGTTGGTGTTAGGGTTAGGGTTAGGGTTAGGGTTAGTGTTAGGGTTGGTGTTAGGGTTAGGGTTAGGGTTAGGATTAGTGTTAGGGTTAGGGTTAGGGTTAGGGTTAGGTTACCCCGAGCACTACCCCTCGCCCTAGGCCTACGCCTAGCACTACCTTTGGTCCTACCCCTACCCCTGTCCCTAAAGCTCCCCCTACCCATAGGCCCACCCCCATCCCTACTCCTAGCCACAGCTCCCACTCCTGGTCCTAGGCCTACTCCGAGGTTTACCCCGACACCCACCCCTTGCTCTTTGCCTACCATAGCGCTACGCCTACCGCTCCCACTAGCCCTACCTCGGGCCCTAGACCAAAGCCCAGTGCTCACTCTATTCCGAAGCCTAGCACTTGCCCGTCGCCAACCGGGACACCTTGCCCTACCGATAGCCAGAGCACTAACCCGTGTCCTACGAAATCACGCTGGACCCACCATTAGCCACACCCTAATCCAGCCCTACATCCGTTCGGGTCCTAGGACTACCCGGAGCCCTCCCGTGACAGTTACCCCTAGCCCTCGGCCATCTCCTACCACTACCACTAGTCCTAGGCCTAACATGAGCCCTAAATCTAACACTGCCCTTGGGCCTCTGCCAACCACTAGCCCTTCACCTAACCCTACCCCGAGCACTACCCCTCGCCCTAGGCTTACGCCTAGCACTACCTCTGGTCCTACCCCTACCCCTGGCCCTACAGCTCCCCCTACTCATAGGCCCACCCCTATCCCTACCCCTAGACACAACTCCAACCTCTGGCCCAAAGCCTACTCCGAGGTTTACCCCGACACCCACCCCTTGCCCTATGCCTAACCCAGTGCTACGCCTACCGCTCCCACTAGCCCTAGCTCGGGCCCTAGTCCAACGCCCAGTGCTCACTCTAGTCCGAAGCCTAGCACTTGCCCGTCTCCGACCAGTACACCTTGCCTACCAATAGCCAGAACACTAACCCGTGTCCTACGAAATCACCCTGGACCCACCCTTACCACACCCTAATCCAGCCCTACACCCGTTCCGTGTCCTAGGACTACTCGGAGCCCTCCCGTGACTCCTACCCCTAGCCCTCGGCCAACCCCTACCACTACCACTAGTCCTAGGCCTAACATGAGCCCTAACCCTAACACTGCCCGTGGGCCTCTGCCAACCACTAGCCCTTCACCTAACCCTACACCGAGCACTACCCCTCGCCCTAGGCTTACGCCTAGCACTACCTCTGGTCCTTCCCCTACCCCTGGTTCTACAGCTCCCCCTACTTATAGGCCCACCCCCATCCCTACCCCTAGCCACAGCTCCCACTCCTGGCCCTAGGCCTACTCCGAGGGTTAGCTCGACACCCACCGCTTGCTCTATGCCTACCACAGCGCTACGCCTACCGCTCTCACTAGCCCTAGATCGGGCCCTAGACCAACGCCCATGGCTCCCTCTAGTCCGAGGCCTAGAACTTGCCCGTCGCTGACCAGTACACCTTGCCCTTGTTAGGGTTAGGGTTAGGTTAAGGGTTAGGGTTAGGGTTAGGTTTAGGATTAGGGTTTAGGGTTAGGGTTAGGGTTAGGTTTGGTGTTAGGGTTAGGGTTAGGGTTAGGGTTAGGGTTAGGATTAGGGTTAGGGTTGGTGTTAGGGTTAGGGTTAGGGTTACGGTTACGGTTAGGGTTAGGGTTAGGGTTAGGGTTAGGGTTAGGGTTAGCGTTAGGGTTGGTGTTAGGTATAGGGTTAGGGTTAGGGTTAGGGTTAGGGTTAGGGTTAGGGTTAGGGTTGGTGTTAGGGTTAGGGTTAGGGTTAGCGTTAGGGTTGGTGTTAGGTAAAGGGTTAGGGTTAGGGTTAGGGTTAGGGTTAGGGTTAGGGTTGGTGTTAGGGTTAGGGTTAGGGTTAGTGTTAGGGTTAGGTTTAGGGTTAGGGTTAGGGTTAGGGTTAGGTTACCCCGAGCACTACCTCTCGCCCTAGGCCTACGCCTAGCACTACCTCTGGTCCTACCCCTACCCCTGTCCCTACAGCTCCCCCTACCCATAGGCCCACCCCCATCCCTACCCCTAGCCACAGCTCCCACTCCTGTTTCTAGGCCTACTCCGAGGTTTACCCCGACACCCACCCCTTGCCCTTTGCCTACCCCAGCGCTACGCCTACCGCTCCCACTAGCCCTACCTCGGGCCCTAGACCAACGCCCAGTGCTCACTCTAGTCCGAAGTCTAGCACTTGCCCGTCGCCAACCGGTACACCTTGCCCTACCGATAGCCAGAGCACTAACCCGTGTCCTAGGAAATCACCCTGGACCCACCATTAGCCACACCCTAATCCAGCCCTACATCCGTTCGGAGTCCTAGGACTACCCGGAGCCATTTCGTGACACCTACCCCTAGTCCTCGGCCAACCCCTACCACTACCACTAGTCCTAGGCTTAACATGAGCCCTAACCCTAACACTGCCCGTGGGCCTCTGCCAAACACTAGCCCTTCAACTAACCCTACCCCGAGCACTACCCCTCGCCCTAGGCCTACGCCTAGCACTACCTCTGGTCCTACCACTACCCCTGGCCCTACAGCTCCCCCTACTTATAGGCCAACCCCCAACCCTACCACTAGCCACAGCTCCCACTCCTGGCCCTAGGCCTACCCCAGCGCTACGCCTATCGCTCTCACTAGCCCTAGCTCGGGCCCTAGACCTACGCACATAGCTCCTTCTAGTCTGAGGCCTAGAACTTGCCCGTCGCTGACCACTACACCTTACCCTTGTAAGGGTTAAGGTTAGGGTTAGGGTTAGGGTTAGGGTTAGGATTAGGGTTTAGGGTTAGGGTTAGGGTTAGGGTTGGTGTTAAGGTTAGGGTTAGGGTTAGGGTTGGTGTTAGGTTTAGGGTTAGGGTTAGGGTTGGTGTTAGGGTTAGGGTTAGGGTTAGGGTTAGGGTTGGTGTTAGGTATAGGGTTAGGATTAGGGTTAGGGTTAGGGTTAGGGTTGGGGTTAGGGTTAGGGTTAGGGTTAGTGTTAGTGTTAGGGTTAGGGTTAGGGTTAGGATTAGGGTTTAGGGTTAGGGTTAGGGTTAGGTTTGGTGTTATGGTTCGGGTTAGGGTTAGGGTTAGGTTTGGTGTTAGGTTTAGGGTTAGGGTTAGGGTTAGGGTTAGGGTTAGGGTTGGTGTTAGGGTTAGGGTTAGGGTTAGGGTTAGGGTTAGGATTAGGGTTAGGGTTGGTGTTAGGGTTAGGGTTAGGGTTAGGGTTAGTGTTAGGGTTGGTGTTAGGGTTAGGGTTAGGGTTAGGGTTAGGGTTGGTGTTAGGTATAGGGTTAGGGTTAGGGTTAGGGTTAGGGTTAGGGTTGGTGTTAGGGTTAGGGTTAGGGTTAGGGTTAGTGTTGGTGTTAGGCATAGGGTTAGGGTTAGGGTTAGGGTTAGGGTTAGGATTGGTGTTAGGGTTAGGGTTAGGGTTATGGTTAGGGTTGGTGTTAGGGTTAGGGTTAGGGTTAGGATTAGGGTTAGGGTTGGTGTTAGGGTTAGGGTTAGGGTTAGGGTTGGTGTTAGGGTTAGGGTTAGGGTTATAGTTAGGGTTATGGTTAGGATTAGGGTTAGGGTTGGTGTTAGGGTTAGGGTAAGGGTTAGGGTTAGGGTTCGTGTTAGGCATAGGGTGAGGGTTAGGGTTAGGGTTAGGGTTAGGGTTGGTGTTAGGGTTAGGGTTAGGGTTAGGGTTGGTGTTAGGGTTAGGGTTAGGTTTAGGGTTAGGGTTAGGGTTAGGGTTAGGGTTAGGGTTAGGGTTGGTGTTAGGGTGAGGGTTAGGGTTAGGGTTAGGGTTAGGGTTAGTGTTAGGGTTAGGGTTAGGGTTAGGGTTGGTGTTAGGGTTAGGGTTAGGGTTAGGGTTAGGGTTAGGGTTAGGGTTCGTGTTAGGCATAGGGTGAGGGTTAGGGTTAGGGTTAGGGTTAGGATTGGTGTTAGGGTTAGGGTTAGGGTTAGGGTTGGTGTTAGGGTTAGGGTTAGGGTTAGGATTAGGGTTAGGGTTGGTGTTAGGGTTAGGTTTAGGGTTAGGGTTAGGGTTGGTGTTAGGGTTAGGGTTAGGGTTAGGGTTAGTGTTAGGGTTGGTGTTAGGGTTAGGGTTAGGGTTAGGATTAGTGTTAGGGTTAGGGTTAGGGTTAGGGTAAGGTTACCCCGAGCACTACCACTCGCCCTAGGCCTACGCCTAGCACTACCTTTGGTCCTACCCCTACCCCTGTCCCTAAAGCTCCCCCTACCCATAGGCCCACCCCCATCCCTACTCCTAGCCACAGCTCCCACTCCTGGTCCTAGGCCTACTCCGAGGTTTACCCCGACACCCACCCCTTGCTCTTTGCCTACCATAGCGCTACGCCTACCGCTCCCACTAGCCCTACCTCGGGCCCTAGACCAAAGCCCAGTGCTCACTCTAGTCCGAAGCCTAGCACTTGCCCGTCGCCAACCGGGACACCTTGCCCTACCGATAGCCAGAGCACTAACCCGTGTCCTACGAAATCACGCTGGACCCACCATTAGCCACACCCTAATCCAGCCCTACATCCGTTCGGAGTCCTAGGACTACCCGGAGCCCTCCCGTGACAGTTACCCCTAGCCCTCGGCCATCTCCTACCACTACCACTAGTCCTAGGCCTAACATGAGCCCTAAATCTAACACTGCCCTTGGGCCTCTGCCAACCACTAGCCCTTCACCTAACCCTACCCCGAGCACTACCCCTCGCCCTAGGCTTACGCCTAGCACTACCTCTGGTCCTACCCCTACCCCTGGCCCTACAGCTCCCCCTACTCATAGGCCCACCCCTATCCCTACCCCTAGACAGAACTCCAACCTCTGGCCCAAAGCCTACTCCGAGGTTTACCCCGACACCCACCCCTTGCCCTATGCCTAACCCAGTGCTACGCCTACCGCTCCCACTAGCCCTAGCTCGGGCCCTAGTCCAACGCCCAGTGCTCACTCTAGTCCGAAGCCTAGCACTTGCCCGTCTCCGACCAGTACACCTTGCCTACCAATAGCCAGAACACTAACCCGTGTCCTACGAAATCACCCTGGACCCACCCTTACCACACCCTAATCCAGCCCTACACCCGTTCCGTGTCCTAGGACTACTCGGAGCCCTCCCGTGACACCTACCCCTAGCCCTCGGCCAACCGCTACCACTACCACTAGTCCTAGGCCTAACATGAGCCCTAACCATAACACTGCCCGTGGGCCTCTGCCAACCACTAGCCCTTCACCTAACCCTACCCCGAGCACTACCCCTCGCCCTAGGCTTACGCCTAGCACTACCTCTGGTCTTACCCCTACCCCTGGTTCTACAGCTCCCCCTACTTATAGGCCCACCCCCATCCCTACCCCTAGCCACAGCTCCCACTCCTGGCCCTAGGCCTACTCCGAGGTTTACCTCGACACCCACCGCTTGCTCTATGCCTACCCCAGCGCTACGCCTACCGCTCTCACTAGCCCTAGCTCGGGCCCTAGACCAACGCCCATGGCTCCCTCTAGTTCGAGGCCTAGAACTTGCCCGTCGCTGACCAGTACACCTTGCCCTTGTTAGGGTTAGGGTTAGGTTAAGGGTTAGGGTTAGGGTTAGGTTTAGGATTAGGGTTTAGGGTTAGGGTTAGGGTTAGGTTTGGAGTTAGGGTTAGGGTTAGGGTTAGGGGTTGGGTTGGTGTTAGGTTTAGGGTTAGGGTTAGGGTTAGGGTTAGGGTTAGGGTTGGTGTTAGGGTTAGGGTTAGGGTTAGGGTTAGGGTTAGGATTAGGGTTAGGGTTGGTGTTAGGGTTAGGGTTAGGGTTACGGTTATGGTTAGGGTTGGTGTTAGGGTTAGGGTTAGGGTTAGGGTTGGTGTTAGGTATAGGGTTAGGGTTAGGGTTAGGGTTAGGGTTAGGGTTAGGGTTAGTGTTGGTGTTAGGCATAGGGTTATGGTTAGGATTAGGGTTAGGGTTAGGGTTGGTGTTAGGGTTAGGATTAGGGTTAGGGTTAGGGTTGGTGTTAGGGTTAGGGTTAGGGTTAGGGTTAGGGTTAGGGTTAGGGTTAGGGTTAGGGTTAGGGTTGGTGTTAGGGTTAGGGTTAGGGTTAGGGTTAGGGTTGGTGTTAGGTATAGGGTTAGGTTTAGGGTTAGGGTTAGGGTTAGGGTTGGTGTTAGGGTTAGGGTTAGGGTTAGTGTTAGGGTTAGGTTTAGGGTTAGGGTTAGGGTTAGGGTTAGGTTACCCCGAGCACTACCTCTCGCCCTAGGCCTACGCCTAGCACTACCTCTGGTCCTACCCCTACCCCTGTCCCTACAGCTCCCCCTACCCATAGGCCAACCCCCAACCCTACCACTAGCCACAGCTCCCACTCCTGGCCCTAGGCCTACCCCAGCGCTACGCCTATTGCTCTCACTAGCCCTAGCTCGGGCCCTAGACCTACGCACATAGCTCCTTCTAGTCCGAGGCCTAGAACTTGCCCGTCGCTGACCACTACACCTTACCCTTGCAAGGGTTAAGGTTAGGGTTAGGGTTAGGGTTAGGGTTAGGATTAGGGTTTAGGGTTAGGGTTAGGGTTAGGGTTGGTGTTAAGGTTAGGGTTAGGGTTAGGGTTGGTGTTAGGTTTAGGGTTAGGGTTAGGGTTGGTGTTAGGGTTAGGGTTAGGGTTAGGGTTAGGGTTGGTGTTAGGTATAGGGTTAGGATTAGGGTTAGGGTTAGGGTTAGGGTTGGGGTTAGGGTTAGGGTTAGGGTTAGTGTTAGTGTTAGGGTTAGGGTTAGGGTTAGGATTAGGGTTTAGGGTTAGGGTTAGGGTTAGGTTTGGTGTTATGGTTAGGGTTAGGGTTAGGGTTAGGTTTGGTGTTAGGTTTAGGGTTAGGGTTAGGGTTAGGGTTAGGGTTAGGGTTGGTGTTAGGTATAGGGTTAGGGTTAGGGTTAGGGTTAGGGTTAGGGTTGGTGTTAGGGTTAGGGTTTGGGTTAGGGTTAGGGTTAGGGTTGGTTTTAGGTATAGGGTTAGGGTTAGGGTTAGTGTTGGTGATAGGGTTAGGGTTAGGGTTAGGGTTAGGGTTGGTGTTAGGTATAGGGTCATGGTTAGGGTTAGGGTTAGGGTTAGGGTTGGTGTTAGGGTTAGGGTTAGGGTTAGGGTTAGGGTTGGTGTTAGGTATAGGGTTAGGGTTAGCATTAGCGTTAGGGTTAGGGTTGGTGTTAGGGTTAGAGTTCGGGTTAGGGTTAGTAATAGGGTTAGGGTTAGTGTTAGGTTACCCCGAGCACTACCCCTCGCCCTAGGCCCACGCCTAGCACTAACTCTGGTCCCACCCCTACCCCTGTCCCTACAGCTCCCGCTACCCATAGGCCCACCCCCATCCCTACCCCTAGCCACAGCTCCCACTCCTGGTCCTAGGCCTACTCCGAGGTTTACCCCGACACCCACCCCTTGCCCTTTGCCTACCCCAGCGCTACGCCTACCGCTCCCACTAGCCCTACCTCGGGCCCTAGACCAACGCCCAGTGCTCACTCTAGTCCGAGCCTAGCACTTGCCCGTCGCCAACCGGTACACCTTGCCCTACCGATAGCCAGAGCACTAACCCGTGTCCTACGAAATCCCCCTGGACCCACCATTAGCCACACCCTAATCCAGCCCTACATCCTTTCGGAGTCCTAGGACTACCCGGAGCCCTCTTGTGACAGTTACGCCTAGCCCTCGGCCATCCCCTACCACTACCACTAGTCCTAGGCCTAAAATGAGCCCTTACCCTAACACTGCCCGTGGGCCTCTGCCAAACACTAGCCCTTCAACTAACCCTACCCCCAGCACTACCCCTCGCTTTAGGCCTACGCCTAGCACTACGTCTGGTCCTACCACTACCCCTGGCCCTACAGCTCCCCCTACCCATAGGACCACCCCCAACCCTACTACCAGCCACAGCTCCCACTCCTGGCCCTAGGCCTACTCCGAGGTTTACCTCGACACCCACCCCTTGCCCTATGCCTACCCCAGCGCTACGCCTACCGCTCTCACTAGCCCTAGCTCGGGCCCTAGACCAACGCACATGGCTCCTTCTAGTCCGAGGCCTAGAACTTGCCCGTCGCTGACCACTACACCTTGCCCTTGTTAGGGTTAGGGTTAGGGTTAGGGTTAGGGTTAGGGTTAGGATTAGGGTTTAGGGTTAGGGTTAGGGTTAGGGTTGGTGTTAGGGTTAGGGTTAGGGTTAGGGTTAGGGTTGGTGTTAGGTTTAGGGTTAGGGTTAGGGTTAGGGTTACGGTTAGGGTTGGTGTTAGGGTTAGGGTTAGGGTTAGGGTTAGGATTAGGGTTAGGGTTGGTGTTAGGTTTAGGGTTAGGGTTAGGGTTGGTGTTAGGGTTAGGGTTAGGGTTAGGGTTAGGGTTGGTGTTAGGTATAGTGTTAGGGTTAGGGTTAGGGTTAGGGTTAGGGTTGGGGTTAGGGTTAGTGTTAGGGTTAGGGATAGGGTTAGGGTTAGGATTAGGGTTAGTGTTGGTGTTAGGCATAGGGTTAGGGTTAGGGTTAGGGTTGGTGTTAGTGTTAGGGTTAGGGTTAGGGTTAGGGTTGGTGTTAGGGTTAGGGTTAGGGTTAGGATTAGGGTTAGGGTTGGTGTTAGGGTTAGGGTTAGGGTTAGGGTTAGGGTTGATGTTAGGGTTAGGTTTAGGGTTAGAGTTAGGGTTAGGGTTAGGGTTAGGGTTGGTGTTAGGGTTAGGGTTAGGGTTAGGGTTAGGGTTGGTGTTAGGTTTATTGTTTGGGTTAGGGTTAGGGTTGGTGTTAGGTTTAGTGTTAGGGTTAGGGTTTGGGTTGGTGTTAGGGTTAGGGTTAGGCTTAGGGTTAGGGTTGGTGTTAGGGTTAGGGTTAGGGTTAGGGTTAGGATTAGGGTTAGGATTTGTGTTAGGGTTAGGGTTAGGGTTAGGGTTAGGGTTGGTGTTAGGGTTAGGGTAGGGTTAGAGTTAGGGTTAGGGTTAGGGTTAGGGTTGGTGTTAGGGTTAGGGTTAGGGTTAGGGTTAGGGTTAGGTTTAGGGTTAGGGTTGGTGTTAGGGTTAGGGTTTGGGTTAGGGTTAGGGTTGGTGTTAGGTTTAGGTTTAGGGTTATGGTTAGGGTTAGGGTTGGTGTTAGGGTTAGGGTTAGGGTTAGGGTTCGTGTTAGGCATAGGGTTAGGGTTAGGGTTAGGGTTAGGGTTGGTGTTAGGGTTAGAGTTAGGGTTAGGATTAGGGTTAGGGTTGGTGTTAGGGTTAGGGTTAGGGTTAGGGTTAGGGTTAGGGTTGGTGTTAGGGTTAGGGTTAGGGTTAGGGTTAGTGTTAGGGTTAGGGTTAGGGTTAGGGTTAGGTTACCCCGAGCACTACCCCTCGCCCTAGGGCCTACGCCTAGCACTACCGCTGGTCCTACTACTACCCCTGGCCCTACAGCTCCCCCTACACATAGGTCCACCCCCACCCCTACCCCTAGCCACAGTTCCCACTCCTGGCCCTAGGCCTACACCGAGGTTTACCTCGACACCCACCCCTTGCCCTATGCCTACCCCAGCGCTACGCCTACCGTTTCCACTAGCCATAGCTCGGGCCCTAGACCAACGCCCATGGCTCCCTCTCGTCCGAGGCCTAGAACTAGCCCGTCGCTGACCAGTACACCTTGCCCTTGTTAGGGTTAGGGTTAGGGTTATGGTTAGGGTTTAGGGTTAGGGTTAGGGTTGGTGTTAGGTATAGGGTTAGGGTTAGGGTTAGGGTTAGGGTTAGGGTTAGGGTTGGTGTTAGGGTTAGGGTTAGGGTTAGGGTTAGGGTTGGTTTTAGGTATAGGGTTAGGGTTAGGGTTAGTGTTGGTGATAGGGTTAGGGTTAGGGTTAGGGTTAGGGTTGGTGTTAGGTATAGGGTCATGGTTAGGGTTAGGGTTAGGGTTAGGGTTGGTGTTAGGGTTAGGGTTAGGGTTAGGGTTAGGGTTGGTGTTAGGTATAGGGTTAGGGTTAGCATTAGCGTTAGTGTTAGGGTTGGTGTTAGGGTTAGGGTTCGGGTTAGGGTTAGTAATAGGGTTAGGGTTAGTGTTAGGTTACCCCGAGCACTACCCCTCGCCCTAGGCCTACGCCTAGCACTACCTCTGGTCCCACCCCTACCCCTGTCCCTACAGCTCCCGCTACCCATAGGCCCACCCCCATCCCTACTCCTAGCCACAGCTCCCACTCCTGGTCCTAGGCCTACTCCGAGGTTTACCCCGACACCCACCCCTTGCCCTTTGCCTACCCCAGCGCTACGCCTACCGCTCCCACTAGCCCTACCTCGGGCCCTAGACCAACGCCCAGTGCTCACTCTAGTCCGAGCCTAGCACTTGCCCGTCGCCAACCGGTACACCTTGCCCTACCGATAGCCAGAGCACTAACCCGTGTCCTACGAAATCCCCCTAAACCCACCATTAGCCACACACTAATCCAGCCCTACATCCTTTCGGAGTCCTAGGACTACCCGGAGCCCTCTTGTGACAGTTACGCCTAGCCCTCGGCCATCCCCTACCACTACCACTAGTCCTAGGCCTAAAATGAGCCCTAACCCTAACACTGCCCGTGGGCCTCTGCCAAACACTAGCCCTTCAACAAACCCTACCCCCAGCACTACCCCTCGCTTTAGGCCTACGCCTAGCACTACCTCTGGTCCTACCACTACCCCTGGCCCTACAGCTCCCCCTACACATAGGCCCACCCCCAACCCTACCACTAGCCACAGCTCCCACTCCTGGCCCTAGGCCTACTCCGAGGTTTACCTCGACACCCACCCCTTGCCCTATGCCTACCCCAGCGCTACGCCTACCGCTCTCACTAGCCCTAGCTCGGGCCCTAGACCAACGCACATGGCTCCTTCTAGTCCGAGGCCTAGAACTTGCCCGTCGCTGACCACTTCACCTTGCCCTTGTTAGGGTTAGGGTTAGGGTTAGGGTTAGGGTTAGGATTAGGGTTTAGGGTTAGGGTTAGGGTTAGGGTTGGTGTTAGGGTTAGGGTTAGGGTTAGGGTTAGGGTTAGGGTTGGTGTTAGGTTTAGGGTTAGGTTTAGGGTTAGGGTTACGGTTAGGGTTGGTGTTAGGGTTAGGGTTAGGGTTAGGGTTAGGATTAGGGTTAGGGTTGGTGTTAGGTTTAGGGTTAGGGTTAGGGTTGGTGTTAGGGTTAGGGTTAGGGTTAGGGTTGGTGTTAGGTATAGTGTTAGGGTTAGGGTTAGGGTTAGGGTTAGGGTTGGGGTTAGGGTTAGTGTTAGGGTTAGGGATAGGGTTAGGGTTAGGATTAGGGTTAGGGTTGGTGTTAGGGTTAGGGTTAGGGTTAGGGTTAGTGTTGGTGTTAGGCATAGGGTTAGGGTTAGGGTTAGGGTTGGTGTTAGTGTTAGGGTTAGGGTTAGGGTTAGGGTTTGTGTTAGGGTTAGGGTTAGGGTTAGGATTAGGGTTAGGGTTGGTGTTAGGGTTAGGGTTAGGGTTAGGGTTAGGGTTGGTGTTAGGGTTAGGCTTAGGGTTAGAGTTAGGGTTAGGGTTAGGGTTAGGGTTGGTGTTAGGGTTAGGGTTAGGGTTAGGGTTAGGGTTAGGGTTGGTGTTAGGTTTAGTGTTTGGGTTAGGGTTAGGGTTGGTGTTAGGTTTAGTGTTAGGGTTAGGGTTAGGGTTGGTGTTAGGGTTAGGGTTAGGCTTAGGGTTAGGGTTGGTGTTAGGGTTAGGGTTAGGGTTAGGGTTAGGATTAGGGTTAGGATTTGTGTTAGGGTTAGGGTTAGGGTTAGGGTTAGGGTTGGTGTTAGGGTTAGGGTAGGGTTAGAGTTAGGGTTAGGGTTAGGGTTAGGGTTGGTGTTAGGGTTAGGGTTAGGGTTAGGGTTAGGGTTAGGGTTGGTGTTAGGGTTAGGGTTTGGGTTAGGGTTAGGGTTGGTATTAGGTTTAGGTTTAGGGTTATGGTTAGGGTTAGGGTTGGTGTTAGGGTTAGGGTTAGGGTTAGGGTTAGGGTTCGTGTTAGGCATAGGGTTAGGGTTAGGGTTAGGGTTAGGGTTGGGGTTAGGGTTAGAGTTAGGGTTAGGATTAGGGTTAGGGTTGGTGTTAGGGTTAGGGTTAGGGTTAGGGTTAGGTTTAGGGTTGGTGTTAGGGTTAGGGTTAGGGTTAGGGTTAGTGTTAGGGTTAGGGTTAGGGTTAGGGTTAGGTTACCCCGAGCACTACCCCTCGCCCTAGGCCTATGCCTAGCACTACCGCTGGTCCTACCACTACCCCTGGCCCTACAGCTCCCCCTACACTTAGGTCCACCCCCACCCCTACCCCTAGCCACAGTTCCCACTCCTGGCCCTAGGCCTACACCGAGGTTTACCTCGACACCCACCCCTTGCCCTATGCCTACCCCAGCGCTACGCCTACCGTTTCCACTAGCCATAGCTCGGGCCCTAGACCAACGCCCATGGCTCCCTCTCGTCCGAGGCCTAGAACTTGCCCGTCGCTGACCAGTACACCTTGCCCTTGTTAGGGTTATGGTTAGGGTTATGGTTAGGGTTTAGGGTTAGGGTTAGGGTTGGTGTTAGGTATAGGGTTAGGGTTAGGGTTAGGGTTAGGGTTAGGGTTAGGGTTAGGGTTGGTTAGGGTTAGGGTTAGGGTTAGGGTTAGGGTTGGTTTTAGGTATAGGGTTAGGGTTAGGGTTAGTGTTGGTGATAGGGTTAGGGTTAGGGTTAGGGTTGGTGTTAGGTATAGGGTCATGGTTAGGGTTAGGGTTAGGGTTAGGGTTGGTGTTAGGGTTAGGGTTAGGGTTAGGGTTAGGGTTGGTGTTAGGTATAGGGTTAGGGTTAGCATTAGCGTTAGGGTTAAGGTTGGTGTTAGGGTTAGGGTTCGGGTTAGGGTTAGTAATAGGGTTAGGGTTAGTGTTAGGTTACCCAGAGCACTACCCCTCGCCCTAGGCCTACGCCTAGCACTACCTCTGGTCCCACCCCTACCCCTGTCCTTACAGCTCCCGCTACCCATAGGCCCACCCCCATCCCTACCCCTAGCCACAGCTCCCACTCCTGGTACTAGGCCTACTCCGAGGTTTACCCCGACACCCACCCCTTGCCCTTTGCCTACCCCAGCGCTACGCCTACCGCTCCCACTAGCCCTACCTCGGGCCCTAGACCAACGCCCAGTGCTCACTCTAGTCCGAGCCTAGCACTTGCCCGTCGCCAACCGGTACACCTTGCCCTACCGATAGCCAGAGCACTAACCCGTGTCCTACGAAATCCCCCTGGACCCACCATTAGCCACACCCTAATCCAGCCCTACATCCTTTCGGAGTCCTAGGACTACCCGGAGCCCTCTTGTGACAGTTACGCCTAGCCCTCGGCCATCCCCTACCACTACCACTAGTCCTAGGCCTAAAATGAGCCCTAACCCTAACACTGCCCGTGGGCCTCTGCCAAACACTAGCCCTTCAATTAACCCTACCCCGAGCACTACCCCTCGCTTTAGGCCTACGCCTAGCACTACCTCTGGTCCTACCACTACCCCTGGCCCTGCAGCTCCCCCTACCCATAGGCCCACCCCCAACCCTACCACTAGCCACAGCTCCCACTCCTGGCCCTAGGCCTACTCCGAGGTTTACCTCGACACCCACCCCTTGCCCTATGCCTACCCCAGCGCTACGCCTACCGCTCTCACTAGCCCTAGCTCGGGCCCTAGACCAACGCACATGGCTCCTTCTAGTCCGAGGCCTAGAACTTGACCGTCGCTGATCACTACACCTTGCCCTTGTTAGGGTTAGGGTTAGGGTTAGGGTTAGGGTTAGTGTTAGGATTAGGGTTTAGGGTTAGTGTTAGGGTTAGGATTGGTGTTAGGGTTAGGGTTAGGGTTAGGGTTAGGGTTGGTGTTAGGTTTAGGGTTAGGGTTAGGGTTAGGGTTACGGTTAGGGTTGGTGTTAGGGTTAGGGTTAGGGTTAGGGTTAGGATTAGGGTTAGGGTTGGTGTTATGGTTAGGGTTAGGGTTAGGGTTAGGGTTAGGGTTGGTGTTAGGTATAGGGTTAGGGTTAGGGTTAGGGTTAGGGTTAGGTTTGGGGTTAGGGTTAGGGTTAGGGTTAGGGTTAGTGTTAGGGTTAGGGTTAGGGTTGGTGTTAGGTATAGGGTTAGGGTTAGCATTAGGGTTAGGGTTAGGGTTGGTGTTAGGGTTAGGGTTTGGGTTAGGGTTAGTAATAGGGTTAGGGTTAGTGTTAGGTTACCCCGAGCACTACCATTCGCCCTAGGCCTACGCCTAGCACTAACTCTGGTCCCACCCCTACCCCTGTCCCTACAGCTCCCGCTACCCATAGGCCCACCCCCATCCCTACCCCTAGCCACAGCACCCACTCCTGGTCCTAGGCCTACTCCGAGGTTTACCCCGACACCCACCCATTGCCCTTTGCCTACCCCAGCGCTACGCCTACCGCTCCCACTAGCCCTACCTCGGGCCCTAGACCAACGCCCAGTGCTCACTCTAGTCCGAGCCTAGCACTTGCCCGTCGCCAACCGGTACACCTTGCCCTACCGATAGCCAGAGCACTAACCCGTGTCCTACGAAATCCCCCTGGACCCACCATTAGCCACACCCTAATCCAGCCCTACATCCTTTCGGAGTCCTAAGACTACCCGGAGCCCTCTTGTGACAGTTACGCCTAGCCCTCGGCCATCCCCTACCACTACCACTAGTCCTAGGCCTAAAATGAGCCCTAACCCTAACACTGCCCGTGGGCCTCTGCCAAACACTAGCCCTTCAACTAACCCTACCCCGAGCACTACCCCTCGCTTTAGGCCTACGCCTAGCACTACCTCTGGTCCTACCACTACCCCTGGCCCTACTGCTCCCCCTACCCATAGGCCCACCCCCAACCCTACCACTAGCCACAGCTCCCACTCCTGGCCCTAGGCCTACTCCGAGGTTTACCTCGACACCCACCCCTTGCCCTATGCCTACCCCAGCGCTACGCCTACCGCTCTCACTAGCCCTAGCTCGGGCCCAAGACCAATGCACATGGCTCCTTCTAGTCCGAGGCCTAGAACTTGCCCGTCGCTGACCACTACACCTTGCCCTTGTTAGGGTTAGGGTTAGGGTTAGGGTTAGGGTTAGGGTTAGGATTAGGGTTTAGGGTTATGGTTAGGGTTAGGGTTGGTGTTAGGGTAAGGGTTAGGGTTAGGGTTAGGGTTGGTGTTAGGTTTAGGGTTAGGGTTAGGGTTAGGGTTATGGTTAGGGTTGGTGTTAGGGTTAGGGTTAGGGTTAGAGTTAGGATTAGGGTTAGGGTTGGTGTTATGGTTAGGGTTAGGATTAGGGTTAGGGTTAGGGTTGGTGTTAGGTATAGGTTTAGGGTTAGGGTTAGGGTTAGGGTTAGGTTTGGGGTTAGGGTTAGGGTTAGGCTTAGGGTTAGTGTTAGGGTTAGGGTTAGGGTTAGGGTTAGGATTAGGGTTTAGGGTTAGGGTTAGGGTTAGGTTTGGTGTTATGGTTAGGGTTAGGGTTAGGGTTAGGGTTGGTGTTAGGTTTAGGGTTAGGGTTAGGGTTAGGGTTAGGTTTAGGGTTGGTGTTAGGGTTAGGGTTAGGGTTAGGGTTAGGGTTAGGGTTAGGGTTAGGATTAGGGTTAGGGTTAATGTTAGGGTTAGGGTTAGGGTTAGGGTTAGGGTTAGGGTTAGGGTTAGGGTTGGTGTTAGGGTTAGGGTTAGGGTTAGGGTTAGGGTTGGTGTTAGGTATAGGGTTAGGGTTAGGGTTAGGGTTAGGGTTAGGGTTAGGGTTGGTGTTAGGGTTAGGGTTAGGGTTAGGGTTAGTGTTAGGGTTAGGGATAGGGTTAGGGTTAGGATTAGGGTTAGGGTTGGTGTTAGGGTTAGGGTTAGGGTTAGGGTTAGTGTTGGTGTTAGGCATAGGGTTAGGGTTAGGGTTAGGGTTAGGGTTAGGGTTGGTGTTAGGGTTATGGTTAGGGTTAGGGTTAGGGTTGGTGTTAGGGTTAGGGTTAGGGTTAGTATTAGGGTTAGGGTTGGTGTTAGGGGTAGGGTTAGGGTTAGGGTTAGGGTTGGTGTTAGGGTTAGGGTTAGGGTTCGAGTTAGGGTTAGGGTTAGGGTTAGGGTTGGTGTTAGGGTTAGGGTTAGGGTTATGGTTAGAGTTGGTGTTAGGTTTAGTGTTTGGGTTAGGGTTAGGGTTGGTGTTAGGGTTAGGGTTAGGGTTAGAGTTAGGGTTAGGGTTAGGGTTATGGTTGGTGTTAGGGTTAGGGTTAGGGTTAGGGTTAGGGTTGGTGTTATGGTTAGTGTTTGGGTTAGGGTTAGGGTTGGTGTTAGGTTTAGGGTTAGGGTTAGGGTTAGGGTTAGGGTTAGGGTTGGTGTTAGGGTTAGGGTTAGGGTTAGGGTTCGTGTTAGGCATAGGGTTAGGGTTAGGGTTAGGGTTAGGGTTGGTGTTAGGGTTAGGGTTAGGGCTAGGGTTAGGGTTAGGGTTAGGGTTGGTGTTAGGGTTAGGGTTAGGGTTAGGATTAGGGTTAGGATTGGTGTTAGGGTTAGGGTTAGGTTTAGGGTTAGGGTTGGTGTTAGGGTTAGGGTTAGGGTTAGGGTTAGGGTTGGTGTTAGGGTTAGGGTTAGGGTTAGGGTTAGGGTTGGTGTTAGGGTTAGGGTTAGGGTTAGGGTTAGGGTTAGGGTTAGGGTTGGTGTTAGGGTTAGGGTTAGGGTTAGAGTTAGTGTTAGTGTTAGGGTTAGGGTTAGGGTTAGGGTTAGGGTTAGGATTAGGGTTTAGGGTTAGGGTTAGGGTTAGGGTTGGTGTTAGGGTTAGGGTTAGGGTTAGGGTTAGGGTTGGTGTTAGGTTTAGGGTTAGGGTTAGGGTTAGGGTTACGGTTAGGGTTGGTGTTAGGGTTAGGGTTAGGGTTAGGGTTAGGATTAGGGTTAGGGTTGGTGTTATGGTTAGGGTTAGGGTTAGGGTTAGGGTTGGTGTTAGGTATAGGGTTAGGGTTAGGGTTAGGGTTAGGGTTAGGTTTGGGGTTAGGATTAGGGTTAGGGTTAGGGTTAGTGTTAGGGTTAGGGTTAGGGTTAGGGTTGGTGTTAGGTATAGGGTTAGGGTTAGCATTAGGGTTAGGGTTAGGGTTGGTGTTAGGGTTAGGGTTTGGGTTAGGGTTAGTAATAGGTTTAGGGTTAGTGTTAGGTTACCCCGAGCACTACCCCTCGCCCTAGGCCTAGGCCTAGCACTAACTCTGGTCCCACCCCTACCCCTGTCCCTACAGCTCCCGCTACCCATAGGCCCACCCCCATCCCTACCCCTAGCCACAGCTCCCACTCCTGGTCCTAGGCCTACTCCGAGGTTTACCCCGACACCCACCCCTTGCCCATTGCCTACCCCAGCGCTACGCCTACCGCTCCCACTAGCCCTACCTCGGGCCCTAGACCAACGCCCAGTGCTCACTCTAGTCCGAGCCTAGCACTTGCCCGTCGCCAACCGGTACACCTTGCCCTACCGATAGCCAGAGCACTAACCCGTGTCCTACGAAATCCCCCTGGACCCACCATTAGCCACACCCTAATCCAGCCCTACATCCTTTCGGAGTCCTAGGACTACCCGGAGCCCTCTTGTGACAGTTACGCCTAGCCCTCGGCCATCCCCTACCACTACCACTAGTCCTAGGCCTAAAATGAGCCCTAACCCTAACACTGCCCGTGGGCCTCTGCCAAACACTAACCCTTCAACTAACCCTACCCCGAGCACTACCCCTCGCTTTAGGCCTACGCCTAGCACTACCTCTGGTCCTACCACTACCCCTGGCCCTACAGCTCCCCCTACCCATAGGCCCACCCCCAACCCTACCACTAGCCACAGCTCCCACTCCTGGCCCTAGGCCTACTCCGAGGTTTACCTCGACACCCACCCCTTGCCCTATGCCTACCCCAGCGCTACGCCTACCGCTCTCACTAGCCCAAGCTCGGGCCCTAGACCAACGCACATGGCTCCTTCTAGTCCGAGGCCTAGAACTTGCCCGTCGCTGACCACTAAACCTTGCCCTTGTTAGGGTTAGGGTTAGGGTTAGGGTTAGGGTTAGGGTTAGGGTTAGGATTAGGGTTTAGGGTTAGGGTTAGGGTTAGGGTTGGTGTTAGGGTTAGGGTTAGGGTTAGGGTTAGGGTTGGTGTTAGGTTTAGGGTTAGGGTTAGGGTTAGGGTTACGGTTAGGGTTGGTGTTAGGGTTAGGGTTAGGGTTAGGGTTAGGGTTAGGATTAGGGTTAGGGTTGGTGTTATGGTTAGGGTTAGGGTTAGGGTTAGGGTTAGGGTTGGTGTTAGGTATAGGGTTAGGGTTAGGGTTAGGGTTAGGGTTAGGTTTGGGTATAGGGTTAGGGTTAGGGTTAGGGTTAGTGTTAGGGTTAGGGTTAGGGTTAGGGTTGGTGTTAGGTATAGGGTTAGGGTTAGCATTAGGGTTAGGGTTAGGGTTGGTGTTAGGGTTAGGGTTTGGGTTAGGGTTAGTAATAGGGTTAGGGTTAGTGTTAGGTTACCCCGAGCACTCTCCCTCGCCCTAGGCCTACGCCTAGCACTAACTCTGGTCCCACCCCTACCCCTGTCCCTACAGCTCCCGCTACCCATAGGCCCACTTCCGTCCCTACCCCTAGCCACATCTCCCACTCCTGGTCCTAGGCCTACTCCGAGGTTTACCCCGACACCCACCCCTTGCCCTTTGCCTACCCCAGCGCTACGCCTACCGCTCCCACTAGCCCTACCTCGGGCCCTAGACCAACGCCCAGTGCTCACTCTAGTCCGAGCCTAGCACTTGCCCGTCGCCAACCGGTACACCTTGCCCTACCGATAGCCAGAGCACTAACCCGTGTCCTATGAAATCCCCCTGGACCCACCATTAGCCACACCCTAATCCAGCCCTACAACCTTTCGGAGTCCTAGGACTACCCGGAGCCCTCTTGTGACAGTTACGCCTAGCCCTCGGCCATCCCCTACCAATACCACTAGTCCTAGGCCTAAAATGAGCCCTAACCCTAACACTGCCCGTGGGCCTCTGCCAAACACTAGCCCTTCAACTAACCCTATCCCGAGCACTACCCCTCGCCCTAGGCCTACGCCTAGCACTACCTCTGGTCCTACCACTACCCCTGGCCCTGCTGCTCCCCCTACCCATAGGCCCACCCCCAACCCTACCACTAGCCACAGCTCCCACTCCTGGCCCTAGGCCTACTCCGAGGTTTACCTCGACACCCACCCCTTGCCCTATGCCTACCCCAGCGCTATGCCTACCGCTCTCACTAGCCCTAGCTCGGGCCCTAGACCAACGCACATGGCTCCTTCTAGTCCGAGGCCTAGAACTTGCCCGTCGCTGACCACTACACCTTGCCCTTGTTAGGGTTAGGGTTAGGGATAGGGTTAGGGTTAGGGTTAGGATTAGGGTATAGGGTTAGGGTTAGGGTTAGGGTTGGTGTTAGGGTTAGGGTTAGGGTTAGGGTTAGGGTTGGTGTTAGGTTTAGGGTTAGGGTTAGGGTTAGGGTTACGGTTAGGGTTGGTGTTAGGGTAAGGGTTAGGGTTAGGGTTAGGATTAGGGTTAGGGTTGGTGTTATGGTTAGGGTTAGGTTTAGGGTTAGGGTTGGTGTTAGGTATAGGGTTAGGGTTAGGGTTAGGGTTAGGGTTAGGTTTGGGGTTACGGTTAGGGTTAGGGTTAGGGTTAGTGTTAGGGTTAGGGTTAGGGTTAGGGTTAGGATTAGGGTTTAGGGTTAGGGTTAGGGTTAGGTTTGGTGTTATGGTTAGGGTTAGGGTTAGGGTTAGGGTTGGTGTTAGGTTTAGGGTTAGGGTTAGGGTTAGGGTTAGGTTTAGGGTTGGTGTTAGGGTTAGGGTTAGGATTAGGGTTAGGGTTAGGGTTAGGATTAGGGTTAGGGTTAATGTTAGGGTTAGGGTAAGGGTTAGGGTTAGGGTTGGTGTTAGGGTTAGGGTTAAAGTTAGGGTTATGGTTGGTGTTAGGTATAGGGTTACGGTTAGGGTTAGGGTTAGGGTTAGGGTTGGTGTTAGGGTTAGGGTTAGGGTTAGGTTTAGTGTTAGGGTTAGGGATAGGGTTAGGGTTAGGATTAGGGTTAGGGTTGGTGTTAGGGTTAGGGTTAGGGTTAGGGTTAGTGTTGGTGTTAGGCATAGGGTTAGGGTTAGGGTTAGGTTTAGGGTTAGGGTTGGTGTTAGGGTTAGGGTTAGGGTTAGGGTTAGGGTTGGTGTTAGGGTTAGGGTTAGGGTTAGGATTAGGGTTAGGGTTGGTGTTAGGGTTAGGGTTAGGGTTAGGGTTAGGGTTGGTGTTAGGGTTAGGGTTAGGGTTAGAGTTAGGGTTAGGGTTAGGGTTAGGGTTGGTGTTAGGGTTAGGGTTAGGGTTAGTCTTAGGGTTGGTGTTAGGTTTAGTGTTTGGGTTAGGGTTAAGGTTGGTGTTAGGTTTAGGGATAGGGTTAGGGTTAGGGTTGGTGTAAGGGTTAGGGTTAGGGTTAGGGTTAGGGTTGGTGTTAGAGTTAGGGTTAGGGTTAGAGTTAGGGTTAGGGTTAGGGTAGGGTTGGTGTTAGGGTTAGGGTTAGGGTTAGGGTTAGGGTTGGTGTTATGGTTAGTGTTTGGGTTAGGGTTAGGGTTGGTGTTAGGTTTAGGGTTAGGTTTAGGGTTAGGGTTAGGGTTAGGGTTGGTTATAGGGTTAGGGTTAGGGTTAGGGTTCGTGTTAGGCATAGGGTTAGGGTTAGGGTTAGGGTTAGGGTTGGTGTTAGGGTTAGGGTTAGGGCTAGGGTTAGGGTTAGGGTTAGGGTTGGTGTTAGGGTTAGGGTTAGGGTTAGGATTGGTGTTAGGGTTAGGGTTAGGTTTAGGGTTAGGGTTGGTGTTAGGGTTAGGGTTAGGGTTGGTGTTAGGGTTAGGGTTAGGGTTAGGGTTGGTGTTAGGTATAGGGTTAGGGTTAGGGTTAGGGTTAGGGTTAGGGTTAGGGTTGGTGTTAGGGTTAGGGTTAGGGTTAGAGTTAGTGTTAGTGTTAGGGTTAGGGTTAGGGTTAGGTTACCCCGAGCACTACCCCTCGCCCTAGGCCTACGCCTAGCACTACCTCTGGTCCTACCCCTACCCCTGTCCCTACAGCTCCCCCTACCCATAGGCCCACCCCCATCCCTAACCCTAGCCACAGCTCCCACTCCTGGTCTTAGGCCTACTCCGAGGTTTACCCCGACACCCACCCCTTGCCCTTTGCCTACCCCAGCGCTACGCCTACCGCTCCCACTAGCCCTACCTTGAACCCTAGAACAACGCCCAGTGCTCACTCTAGTCCGAAGCCTAGCACTTGCCCGTCGCCAACCGGTACACCTTGCCCTACCGATAGCCAGAGCACTAACCCGTGTCCTACGAAATCACCCTGGACCCACCATTAGCCGCACCCTAATCCAGCTCTACATCCGTTCGGAGTCCTAGGACTACCCGGAGCCATTTCGTGACACCTAACCCTAGTCCTCGGCCAACCCCTACCACTACCACTAGTCCTAGGCTTAACATGAGCCCTAACCCTAACACTGACCGTTGGCCTCTGCCAAACACTAGCCCTTCAACTAACCCTACCCCGAGCACTACCCCTCGCTTTAGGCCTACGCCTAGCACTACCTCTGGTCCTACCACTACCCCTGGCCCTACAGCTCCCCCTACCCATAGGCCCACCCCCAACCCTACCACTAGCCACAGCTCCCACTCCTGGCCCTAGGCCTACTCCGAGGTTTACCTCGACACCCACCCCTTGCCCTATGCCTACCCCAGCGCTATGCCTACCGCTCTCACTAGCCCTAGCTCGGGCCCTAGACCAACGCACATGGCTCCTTCTAGTCCGAGGCCTAGAACTTGCCCGTCGCTGACCACTACACCTTGTCCTTGTTAGGGTTATGGTTAGGGATAGGGTTAGGGTTAGGGTTAAGGTTAGGGTTTAGGGTTAGGGTTAGGGTTAGGGTTGGTGTTAGGGTTAGGGTTAGGGTTAGGGTTAGGGTTGGTGTTAGGTTTAGGGTTAGGGTTAGGGTTAGGGTTACGGTTAGGGTTGGTGTTAGGGTAAGGGTTAGGGTTAGGGTTAGGATTAGGGTTAGGGTTGGTGTTATGGTTAGGGTTAGGTTTAGGGTTAGGGTTAGGGTTGGTGTTAGGTATAGGGTTAGGGTTAGGGTTAGGGTTAGGGTTAGGTTTGGGGTTACGGTTAGGGTTAGGGTTAGGGTTAGTGTTAGGGTTAGGGTTAGGGTTAGGGTTAGGATTAGGGTTTAGGGTTAGGGTTAGGGTTAGGTTTGGTGTTATGGTTAGGGTTAGGGTTAGGGTTAGGGTTGGTGTTAGGTTTAGGGTTAGGGTTAGGGTTAGGGTTAGGTTTAGGGTTGGTGTTAGGGTTAGGGTTAGGATTAGGGTTAGGGTTAGGGTTAGGATTAGGGTTAGGGTTAATGTTAGGGTTAGGGTTAGGGTTAGGGTTAGGGTAAGTGTTAGAGTTAGGGTTAGGGTTAGGGTTATGGTTGGTGTTAGGTATAGGGTTAGTGTTAGGGTTAGGGTTAGGGTTAGGGTTGGTGTTAGGGTTAGGGTTAGGGTTAGGTTTAGTGTTAGGGTTAGGGATAGGGTTAGGGTTAGGATTAGGGTTAGGGTTGGTATTAGGGTTAGGGTTAGGGTTAGGGTTAGTGTTGGTGTTAGGCATAGGGTTAGGGTTAGGGTTAGGGTTAGGGTTAGGGTTGGTGTTAGGGTTAGGGTTAGGGTTAGGGTTAGGGTTGGTGTTAGGGTTAGGGTTAGGGTTAGGATTAGGGTTAGGGTTGGTGTTAGGGTTAGGGTTAGGGTTAGGGTTAGGGTTGGTGTTAGGGTTAGGGTTAGGGTTAGAGTTAGGGTTAGGGTTAGGGTTAGGGTTGGTGTTAGGGTTAGGGTTAGGGTTAGGGTTAGGGTTGGTGTTAGGTTTAGTGTTTGGGTTAGGGTTAAGGTTGGTGTTAGGTTTAGGGTTAGGGTTAGGGTTAGGGTTGGTGTAAGTGTTAGGGTTAGGGTTAGGGTTGGTGTTAGAGTTAGGGTTAGGGTTAGAGTTAGGGTTAGGGTTAGGGTAGGGTTGGTGTTAGGGTTAGGGTTAGGGTTAGGGTTAGGGTTGGTGTTAGGTGTAGGGTTAGGTTTAGGGTTAGGGTTAGGGTTAGGGTTGGTTATAGGGTTAGGGTTAGGGTTAGGGTTCGTGTTAGGCATAGGGTTAGGGTTAGGGTTAGGGTTAGGGTTGGTGTTAGGGTTAGGGTTAGGGCTAGGGTTAGGGTTAGGGTTAGGGTTGGTGTTAGGGTTAGGGTTAGGGTTAGGATTAGGGTTAGGATTGGTGTTAGGGTTAGGGTTAGGTTTAGGGTTAGGGTTGGTGTTAGGGTTAGGGTTACGGTTAGGGTTAGGGTTGGTGTTAGGGTTAGGGTTAGGGTTAGGGTTAGGGTTGGTGTTAGGTATAGGGTTAGGGTTAGGGTTAGGGTTAGGGTTAGGGTTGGTGTTAGGGTTAGGGTTAGGGTTAGAGTTAGTGTTAGTGTTAGGGTTAGGGTTAGGGTTAGGTTACCCCGAGCACTACCCCTCGCCCTAGGCCTACGCCTAGCACTACCTCTGGTCCTACCCCTACCCCTGTCCCTACAGCTCCCCCTACCCATAGGCCCACCCCCATCCCTAACCCTAGCCACAGCTCCCACTCCTGGTCTTAGGCCTACTCCGAGGTTTACCCCGACACCCACCCCTTGCCCTTTGCCTACCCCAGCGCTACGCCTACCGCTCCCACTAGCCCTACCTTGGGCCCTAGAACAACGCCCAGTGCTCACTCTAGTCCGAAGCCTAGCACTTGCCCGTCGCCAACCGGTACACCTTGCCCTACCGATAGCCAGAGCACTAACCCGTGTCCTACGAAATCACCCTGGACCCACCATTAGCCGCACCCTAATCCAGCTCTACATCCGTTCGGAGTCCTAGGACTACCCGGAGCCATTTCGTGACACCTAACCCTAGTCCTCGGCCAACCCCTACCACTACCACTAGTCCTAGGCTTAACATGAGCCCTAACCCTAACACTGACCGTTGGCCTCTGCCAAACACTAGCCCTTCAACTAACCCTACCCCGAGCACTACCCCTCGCTTTAGGCCTACGCCTAGCACTACCTCTGGTCCTACCACTACCCCTGGCCCTACAGCTCCCCCTACCCATAGGCCCACCCCCAACCCTACCACTAGCCACAGCTCCCACTCCTGGCCATAGGCCTACTCCGAGGTTTACCTCGACACCCACCCCTTGCCCTATGCCTACCCCAGCGCTATGCCTACCGCTCTCACTAGCCCTAGCTCGGGCCCTAGACCAACGCACATGGCTCCTTCTAATCCGAGGCCTAGAACTTCCCCGTCGCTGACCACTACACCTTGCCCTTGTTAGGGTTAGGGTTAGGGATAGGGTTAGGGTTAGGGTTAGGATTAGGGTTTAGGGTTAGGGTTAGGGTTAGGGTTGGTGTTAGGGTTAGGGTTAGGGTTAGGGTTAGGGTTGGTGTTAGGTTTAGGGTTAGGGTTAGGGTTAGGGTTACGGTTAGGGTTGGTGTTAGGGTAAGGGTTAGGGTTAGGGTTAGGATTAGGGTTAGGGTTGGTGTTATGGTTAGGGTTAGGTTTAGGGTTAGGGTTAGGGTTGGTGTTAGGTATAGGTTTAGGGTTAGGGTTAGGGTTAGGGTTAGGTTTGGGGTTACGGTTAGGGTTAGGGTTAGGGTTAGTGTTAGGGTTAGGGTTAGGGTTAGGGTTAGGATTAGGGTTTAGGGTTAGGGTTAGGGTTAGGTTTGGTGTTATGGTTAGGGTTAGGGTTAGGGTTAGGGTTGGTGTTAGGTTTAGGGTTAGGGTTAGGGTTAGGGTTAGGTTTAGGGTTGGTGTTAGGGTTAGGGTTAGGATTAGGGTTAGGGTTAGGGTTAGGATTAGGGTTAGGGTTAATGTTAGGGTTAGGGTTAGGGTTAGGGTTAGGGTTGGTGTTAGGGTTAGGGTTAGGGTTAGGGTTATGGTTGGTGTTAGGTATAGGGTTAGTGTTAGGGTTAGGGTTAGGGTTAGGGTTGGTGTTAGGGTTAGGGTTAGGGTTAGGTTTAGTGTTAGGGTTAGGGATAGGGTTAGGGTTAGGATTAGGGTTAGGGTTGGTGTTAGGGTTAGGGTTAGGGTTAGGGTTAGTGTTGGTGTTAGGCATAGGGTTAGGGTTAGGGTTAGGGTTAGGGTTGGTGTTAGGGTTAGGGTTAGGATTAGGGTTAGGGTTGGTGTTAGGGTTAGGGTTAGGGTTAGGATTAGGGTTAGGGTTGGTGTTAGGGTTAGGGTTAGGGTTAGGGTTAGGGTTGGTGTTAGGGTTAGGGTTAGGGTTAGAGTTAGGGTTAGGGTTAGGGTTAGGGTTGGTGTTAGGGTTAGGGTTAGGGTTAGGGTTAGGGTTGGTGTTAGGTTTAGTGTTTGGGTTAGGGTTAAGGTTGGTGTTAGGTTTAGGGTTAGGGTTAGGGTTAGGGTTGGTGTAAGTGTTAGGGTTAGGGTTAGGGTTGGTGTTAGAGTTAGGGTTAGGGTTAGAGTTAGGGTTAGGGTTAGGGTAGGGTTGGTGTTAGGGTTAGGGTTAGGGTTAGGGTTAGGGTTGGTGTTATGGTTAGTGTTTGGGTTAGGGTTAGGGTTGGTGTTAGGTGTAGGGTTAGGTTTAGGGTTAGGGTTAGGGTTAGGGTTGGTTATAGGGTTAGGGTTAGGGTTAGGGTTCGTGTTAGGCATAGGGTTAGGGTTAGGGTTAGGGTTAGGGTTAGGGTTGGTGTTAGGGTTAGGGTTAGGGCTAGGGTTAGGGTTAGGGTTAGGGTTGGTGTTAGGGTTAGGGTTAGGGTTAGGATTAGGGTTAGGATTGGTGTTAGGGTTAGGGTTAGGTTTAGGGTTAGGGTTGGTGTTAGGGTTAGGGTTACGGTTAGGGTTAGGGTTGGTGTTAGGGTTAGGGTTAGGGTTAGGGTTAGGGTTGGTGTTAGGTATAGGGTTAGGGTTAGGGTTAGGGTTAGGGTTAGGGTTAGGGTTGGTGTTAGGGTTAGGGTTAGGGTTAGAGTTAGTGTTAGTGTTAGGGTTAGGGTTAGGGTTAGGTTACCCCGAGCACTACCCCTCGCCCTAGGCCTACGCCTAGCACTACCTCTGGTCCTACCCCTACCCCTGTCCCTACAGCTCCCCCTACCCATAGGCCCACCCCCATCCCTAACCCTAGCCACAGCTCCCACTCCTGGTCTTAGGCCTACTCCGAGGTTTACCCCGACACCCACCCCTTGCCCTTTTCCTACCCCAGCGCTACGCCTACCGCTCCCACTAGCCCTACCTTGGGCCCTAGAACAACGCCCAGTGCTCACTCTAGTCCGAAGCCTAGCACTTGCCCGTCGCCAAACGGTACACCTTGCCCTACCGATAGCCAGAGCACTAACCCGTGTCCTACGAAATCACCCTGGACCCACCATTAGCCGCACCCTAATCCAGCTCTACATCCGTTCGGAGTCCTAGGACTACCCGGAGCCATTTCGTGACACCTAACCCTAGTCCTCGGCCAACCCCTACCACTACCACTAGTCCTAGGCTTAACATGAGCCCTAACCCTAACACTGACCGTTGGCCTCTGCCAAACACTAGCCCTTCAACTAACCCTACCCCGAGCACTACCCCTCGCCCTAGGCCTACGCCTAGCACTACCTCTGGTCCTACCACTACCCCTGGCCCTACAGCTCCCCCTAACCATAGGCCCACCCCCAACCCTACCACTAGCCACAGCTCCCACTCCTGGCCCTAGGCCTACTCCGAGGTTTACCTCGACACCCACCCCTTGCCCTATGCCTACCCCAGCGCTACTCCTACCGCTCTCACTAGCCCTAGCTCGGGCCCTAGACCAACGCCCATGGCTCCTTCTAGTCCGAGGCCTAGAACTTGCCCGTCGCTGACCAGTACACCTTGCCCTTGTTAGGGTTAGGGTTAGGGTTAGGGTTAGGGTTAGGATTAGGGTTTAGGGTTAGGGTTAGGGTTAGGGTTGGTGTTAGGGTTAGGGTTAGGGTTAGGGTTAGGGTTGGTGTTAGGTTTAGGGTTAGGGTTAGTTTTAGCGTTACGGTTAGGGTTGGTGTTAGGGTTAGGGTTAGGGTTAAGGTTAGGATTAGGGTTAGGGTTGGTGTTAGGGTTAGGGTTAGGTTTAGGGTTATGATTAGGGTTAGGGTTGGTGTTAGGGTTAGGGTTAGGGTTAGGGTTAGGGTTGGTGTTAGGGTTAGGGTTAGGGTTAGAGTTAGGGTTAGGGTTAGGGTTAGGGTTGGTGTTAGGTTTAGGTTTAGGGTTAGGGTTAGGGTTAGGGTTGGAGTTAGGGTTAGGGTTAGGGTTAGGGTTAGATTTCGTGTTAGGCATAGGGTTAGGGTTAGGGTTAGAGTTAGGGTTAGGGTTGGTGTTAGGGTTAGGGTTAGGGTTAGGGTTAGGGTTGGTGTTAGGGTTAGGGTTAGGGTTAGGATTAGGGTTAGGGTTGGTGTTAGGGTTAGGGTTAGGGTTAGGGTTAGGGTTGGTGTTAGGGTTATGGTTATGGTTAGGGTTAGGGTTAGGGTTGGTGTTAGGGTTAGGGTTAGGGTTAGGGTTAGGGTTAGGGTTGGTGTTAGGTATAGGGTTACGGTTAGGGTTAGGGTTAGGGTTAGGGTTGGTGTTAGGATTAGGGCTAGGTTTAGGGTTAGTGTTAGGGTTAGGGTTTGGTTTAGGTTTAGGTTACCCCGAGCACTACCCCTCGCCCTAGGCCAATGCTTAGCACTACCGCTGGTTCTACCACTACCCCTGGCCCTACAGCTCCCCCTACCCATAGGTCCACCCCCACCCCTACCCCTAGCCACAGCTCCCACTCCTGGCCCTAGGCCTACACCGAGGTTTACCTCGACACCCACCCCTTGCCCTATGCCTACCCCAGCGCTACGCCTACCGTTTCCACTAGCCATAGCTCGGGTCCTAGACCAACGCCCATGGCTCCCTCTCGTCCGAGGCCTAGAACTTGCCCGTCGCTGACCAGTACACCTTGCCCTTGTTAGGGTTAGTGTTAGGGTTAGGGTTAGGGTTAGGGTTTAGGGTTAGGGTTAGGGTTGGTGTTAGTGTTAGGGTTAGGGTTAAGGTTAGTGTTAGGGTTAGGGTTAGGGTTAGGGTTAGGATTAGGGTTAGGGTTGGTGTTAGGGTTAGGATTAGGGTTAGGGTTAGGGTTAGGGTTATGGTTAGGGTTAGGGTTAGTGTTAGGTTTAGGGTTAGAATTAGGGTTAGAATCAGGGTTAGGGTTGGTGTTAGGGTTAGGGTTAGGTTAGGGTTAGGGTTAGGGTTAGGGTCAGGTTACCCTGATCACTACCCCTCGTCCTAGGCCTACGCCTAGCACTACCTCTGGTCCTACCCCTACCTCTGGCCTACAGCTTTTCCTAACTATGGTCCCACCCCCATCCCTACCCTTAGCCACAACTCCAACTCCTGGCCCAAAGCCTACTCCGAAGTTTACCCCGACACCCACCCCTTGCCCTATGACTACCCCAGCGCTACGCCTACCGCTCCCACTAGCCCTACCTCGGGCCCTAGACCAACGCCCCGTGCTCCCTCTAGTCAGAGGCCTACCACTTACCCGAGGCCGACCAGTACACCTTGCCTTACCGTTAGCCAGAGCAGTAACCTGTGTCCTACGAAATAACACTGGACCCACCCTTACCACACCCTAATACAGCCCTACACCTGTTCTGAGTCCTAGGACTACCCGGAGCCCTCCCGTGACACCTACCCCTAGCCCTCGGCCAACCCCTACCACTACCACTAGTCCTAGGCTTAACATGAGCCCTAACCCTAACACTGCCCGTGGGCCTCTGCCAACCACTAGCCCTTTAACTAACCCAACCCCGAGCACTACCCCTCGCCCTAGGCCTACGCCTAGCACTATCTCTGGTCATACCACTACCCCTGGCCCTACAGCTCCCCCTACCCATAGGCCCACCCCCACCCCTACCCCTAGCCAAGGCTTTAACTCCTGGCCCTAGGCCTACTCCGAGGTTTACCTCGACACCCACCCCTTGCCCTATGCCTACCCCAGCGCTACGCCTACCGCTCCCACTAGCCCTAGCTCGGGCCCTAGACCAACGCCCAAGCTTTCTCTAGTCCAAGGCCTACCACTTGCCCGACGCCGACCAGTACACCTTGCCCTACCGTTAGCCAGAGCACTAACCCGTGTCCTACGAAATCACCCTGGACCCACCCTTACCACACCCTAATCCGGCCCTACACCTGTTCCGAGTCCTAGGACTACCTGGGGCCCTCCCGGGAAACCTACCCCTAGCCCTCGGCTAATCCCTACAACTACCACTCGTCCTAGGTTTAACATGAGCCCTAACCCTAACACTGCCCGTGGGCCTCTGCCAACCACTAGACCTTCAACTAACCCTACCCCGAGCACTACCCCTCGCCCTAGGCCTACACCTAGCACTACCTCTGGTCCTACCGCTACCCCTGGCCCTACAGCTCCCCCTACTCATGGGCCGACCCCCATCCCTACCCTTAGCCACAACTCCAACTCCTGGGCCAAAGCCTACTCCGAGGTTTACCTCGACACCTACCCCTTGCCCTATGCCTACCCCAGCGCTACGCCTACCTCTCTCACTAGCCCTAGCTCGGGCCCTAGACCAACGCCCATGGCTCCCTGTAGTCCGAGGCCTAGAACTTGCCCGTCGATGACTAGTACACCTTGCCCTTGTTAGGGTTAGAGTTAGGGTTAGGGTTAGGGTTAGGGTTAGGGTTAGGGTTTAGGGTTAGGGATAGGGTTAGGATTGGTGTTAGGGTTAGGGTTAGGATTAGGGTTAGGTTTGCGGTTAGGTTTATGGTTAGGTTTAGGGTTAGGGTTAGGGTTAGGTTTGGTGTTAGGGTTAGGGTTAGGGTTAGGGTTAGTTTTAGGGTTAGGGTTAGGGTTAGGGTTAGGTTACTTCGAGCAATACCGCTCCCCCTAGGCCTACGCCTAGCACTACCTCTGGTCCTACCCCTACCCCTGGCCCTACATCTCCCCCTACCCATAGGCCCACCGCCATCCCTACCCCTAGCCACAGCTCCCACTCCTGGTCCTTGGCCTACTCCGAGGTTTACCCCGACACCCACTCCTTGCCCTTTGCCTACCCCAGCGCTACGTCTCCCGCTCCCACTAGCCCTACCTCGGGCCCTAGACCAACGCCCAGTGCTCACTCTAGTCAGAAGCCTAGCACTTGCCCGTCACCGACCAGTACACCTTGCCCTACCGATAGCAAGAGCACTAAACTTTGTCCTACGAAATCGCCCTGGACCCACCATTAGCCACACCCTAATCATGCCCCACATCCGTTCAAAGTCCTAGGACTACCCAGAGCCCTCCCGTGACACCTACCCCTAGCCATCGGCCATTTCCTACCACTACCACTAGTCCTAGGCCTAACATGAGCCCTAACCCTAACACTGCCCGTGGGCATCTGCCAACCACTAGCCCTTCATCTAACCCTACCCCGAGCACTACCAATCGCCCTAGGCCTACGCCTAGCACTACCTCTTGTCCTACCGCTACCTCTGGCCCTAAAGCTCCCCATAACCATAGGTCCACCCAAATCCCTACCCCTAGCCACAGCTCCAACTCCTGGCACTAGGCCTACACCGAGGTTTACCCCGACACCCACCCCTTACCCTATGCGTACTTCAGCGATACGCCTATCGCTCCCACTAGCCCTAGCTCGGGCCCTAGACCAACGCCCAGTACTCATCTAGTCCGAGGCCTAGCACTTGCCCGTCCCCGACCAGTACACCTTGCCCTACTGTTAGCAGAGCACTAACCCGTGTCCTACGAAATCATCCTGGACCCACCCTTACCACACCCTAATCCAGCCCTACACCTGTTCCGAGTCCTAGGACTACCCGGAGCGCTCCCGTGACACCTACACCTAACCCTCGGCCAACCCGTACCACTACCACTATTCCTAGGCTTAACATGAGCCCTAACCCTAACACTGCCCGTAGGCCTCTGCCAACCACTAGCCCTTCAACTAACCCTACCCCGAGCACTACGCCTCGCCCTAGGCCTACGCCTAGCACTACCTCTGGTCCTACCCCTACACCTGGCCCTACAGCTCCCCCTACCCATAGGCCCACCTCCACGCCTACCCCTAGCCACAGCTCCCACTCCTGGCCCTAGCCCTACTCCGAGGTTTACCTCGACAACCACCCCTTGCACTATGCCTACCCCAGCGCTATGCCTACCGCTCCCACTAGCCCTAGCTCGGGCAGTAGACCAACGCCCATGGCTCCCTCTAGTCCGAGGCCTAGAACTTGCCCGTCGCTGACCAGTACACCTTGCCCTTGTTAGCGTTAGGGTTAGGGTTAGGGTTAGGGTTAGAGTTAGGGTTAGGATTAGGGTTTAGGGTTAGGGTTAGGGTTAGGGTTGGTGTTAGGGTTACGGTTATGGTTAGGGTTAGGTTTGGTGTTAGGTATAGGGATAGGGTTAGGGTTAGGGTTAGGGTTAGGGTTGGTGTTAGGGTTAGGGTTAGGGTTAGGGTTATGGTTAGGGTTAGGGTTAGGGTTATGTTACCCTGAGCACTACCCCTCTCCCTAGGCCTACGCCTAGCACTAACTCTGGTCATACCCCTACCCCTGGCCCTACAGCTTTCCCTACAATAGGCCCACCCCCATCCCTACCCCTAGCCACAGCTCCCACTCCTGGTACTAGGCCTACTCCGAGGTTTACCCCGACACCCAACCCTTGCCCTTTGCCTACCCCAGCGCTACGCTTACCGCTCCCACTAGCCCTACCTCGGGCCCTAGACCAACGCCCAGTGCTCACTCTAGTCCAAAGCCTAGCACTTGCCCGTCATCGACAAGTACACCTTGCCCTACCGATAGCCAGAACACTAACCCTTGTCCTACGAAATCACCCTGGACCCACCATTAGCCACACCCTAATCATGCCCCACAACCGTTCGGAGTCCTAGGACTACCCGGAGCCCTCTCGTGACACCTACCGCTAGCCCTCGGCCATCTCCTACCACTACCACTAGTCCTAGGCCTAACATGAGCCCTAACCCTAACACTGCCCGTGGGCCTCTGCCAACCACTAGCCCTTCACCTAACCCTACCCCGAGCACTACCCCTCGCCCTAGGCCTACGCCTAGCACTACCTCTGGTCCTACCGCTACCCCTGGCCCTACAGCTCCCCCTACCCATGGGCCCACCACCATCCCTACCCCTAGCCACAACTCCAAATCCTGGCCCAAAGATTACTCCGAGGTTTACCCCGACACCCACCCCTTGCCCTTTGCCTACCCAAGCACTACGCCTATCGCTCCCATTAGCCCTAGCTCGGGCCCTAGACCAACGCCCAGTGCTCATCTATTCTGAGGCCTACCACTTGCCCGAGGCCGACCAGTACACCTTGCCCTACCGTTAGCCAGAGCAGTAACCCGTGTCCTACGAAATCACCTCGACCCACTCTTACCACACCCTAATCCAGCCCTACACCTGTTCCGAATCCTAGGACTACCCGGAGCCCTCCCGTGACACCTACCCCTAGCCCTCGGCTAACCCCAACCACTACAACTCGTCCTAGGTCTAACATGAGCCCTAACCCTAACACTACCCGTGAGACTCTGCCAACCACTAGCCCTTCACCTAACCCTACCCCGAGCACTACCCCTCGCCCTAGGCCTACGCCTAGCACTACCTCTGGTCCTACCCCTACCCATGGCTCTACAGCTCCCCCTACCCATAGGCCCACCCCCATCCCTACCCCTAGCCACAACTCCAAATCCTGGCCCAAAGATTACTCCGAGGTTTACCCCGACACCCACCCCTTGTTCTTTGCCTACCCAAGCACTACGCCTACCGCTCCTACTAGCCCTAGCTCGGGAGCTAGACCAACGCCCAGTGCTCCCTCTAGTCAGAGGCCTACCACATGCCCGAGGCCGACCAGTACACCTTGCCCTTGTTAGGGTTAGGGTTAGGATTAGGGTTAGGGTAAGGGTTAGGATTAGGGTTTAGGGTTAGGGTTAGGGTAAGGGTTGGTGTTAGGGTTAGGGTTAGGTTTAGGGTTAGGGTTAGGGTTGGTGTTAGGTTTAGGGTTAGGGTCAAGGTTAGGGTTAGGGTTAGGGTTGGTGTTAGGGTTAGGGTTAGGTTTAGGGTTAGGGTTAGGGTTGGTGTTAGGGTTAGGGTTAGCGTAAGGGTTAGTGTTAGGGTTAGGGTTAGGGTTAGGATTAGGGTTAGGGTTGGTGTTAGGGTTAGGGTTAGGGTTCGGGTGAGGGTTGGTGTTAGGTATAGGGTTAGGGTTAGGGTTAGGGTTAGGGTTGGTGTTAGGGTTAGGGTTAGGGTTAGGGTTAGGGTTGGTGTTAGGGTTAGGGTTTGGGTTAGGATTAGGGTTAGGGTTGGTGTTAGGGTTAGCGTTAGGGTTAGAGTTAGGGTTGGTGTTAGGGTTAGGGTTAGGGTTAGGGTTAGGGTTAGGGTTAGGGTTAGGGTTAGAGTTAGGGTTGGTGTTAGGGTTAGGGTTAGGGTTAAGGTTAGGGTTGGTGTTAGGTATAGGGTTAGGGTTAGGGTTGGTATTAGGGTTAGGGTTAGGGTTAGGGTTGGTGTTAGGGTTAGGGTTAGGTTACCCCGAGCACTACCCCTCGCCCTAGGCCTATGCCTAGCACTACCTCTGGTCCTACACCTACCCCTGTCCCTACAGCTCCCCCTACCCATAGGCCCACCCCCATCCCTACCCCTAGCCACAGCTCCCACTCCTGGTCCTAGGCCTACTCCGAGGTTTACCCCGACACCCACCCCTTGCACTTTGCCTACCCAAGCGCTAAGCCTACCGCTCCCACTAGCCTACCTCGGGCCCTAGACAAACGCCCAGTGCTCACTCTAGTCCGAAACCTAGCACTTGCTTGTCGCCAACCAGTACACCTTGCCCTACCGATAGCCAGAGCACTAACCCGTGTCCTACGAAATCACCCTGGACGCACCATTGGCCACACCCTAATCCAGCCCTACATCCGTTCGGAGTCCTAGGACTACCCGGAGCCCTCTTGTGACAGTTACGTCTAGCCCTCGGCCATCCCCTACCACTACCACTAGTCATAGGCCTAACATGAGCCCTAACCCTAACACTGCCCGTGGGCCTCTGCCAACCACTAGCCCTTCACCTAACCCTACCCCGAGCACTACTCCTCGCCCTAGGGTTACGCCTAGCACTACCTCTGGTCCTACCCCTACCCCTGGTTCTATAGCTCCCCCTACTTATAGGCCCACCCCCATCCTTACCCCTAGCCACAGCTCCCTCTCCTGGCCCTAGGCCTACTCCGAGGTTTACCTCGACACCCACCCCTTGCCCTATGCCTACCCGAGCGCTACGCCTACCGCTCTCACTAGCCCTAGCTCGGGCCCTATACCAACGCCCATGGTTCCCTCTAGTCCGAGGCCTAGAACGTGCCCGTCGCTGACCAGTACACCTTGCCCTTGTTAGGGTTAGGGTTAGGGTTAGGGTTAGGGTTAGGATAAGGGTTTAGGGTTAGGGTTAGGGTTAGGGTTGGTGTTAGGTTTAGGGTTAGGGTTAGGCTTAGGGTTAGGGTTAGGGTTGGTGTTAGGGTTAGTGTTAGGGTTAGGGTTAGGGTTAGGATAAGGGTTAGGGTTGGTGTTAGGGTTAGGGTTAGGGTTAGGGTTAGGGTTAGGGTTGGAGTTAGGGTTAGGGTTAGGGTTAGGGTTAGGGTTGGTGTTAGGTATAGGGTTAGGTTTAGGGTTAGGGTTAGGGTTAGGGTTGGGGTTAGGGTTACGGTTAGGGTTAGGGTTAGTGTTAGGGTTAGGGTTATGTTTAGGATTACGGTTAGGGTTGGTTTTAGGGTTAGGGTTAGGGTTAGGGTTGGTGTTAGGTATAGGGTTAGGGTTAGGGTTAGGGTTAGGGTTAGGGTTGGTGTTAGGGTTAGGGTTAAGTTTAGGGTTAGGGTTGGTGTTAGGGTTAGGGTTAGGGTTAGGATTAGGGTTAGGGTTGGTGTTAGGGTTAGGGTTAGCGTTAGAGTTAGGGTTGGTGTTAGGGTTAGGGTTAGGGTTAGGGTTAGGGTTAGGGTTGGTGTTAGGGTTAGGGTTAGGGTTAGGATTAGGGTTAGGGTTGGTGTTAGGGTTAGGGTTAGGGTTAGAGTTAGGGTTTGTGTTAGGGTTAGGGTTAGGGTTAGGGTTAGGTTTAGGGTTAGGGTTGGTGTTAGGGTTAGGGTTAGGGTTAGGGTTAGGGTTGGTGTTAGGTATAGGGTTAGTGTTAGGGTTAGGGTTAGGGTTAGGGTTGGTGTTAGGGTTAGGGTTAGGGTTAGGGTTAGTGTTAGGGTTAGGGTTAGGGTTAGGTTACCCCGAGCACTACCCCTCGCCCTAGGCCTACGCCTAGCACTACCTTTGGTCCTACCCCTACCCCTGGCCCTACAGCTCCCCCTATCCATAGGCCCACCCCCATCCCCACCCCTAGCCACAGCTCCCACTCCTGGACCTAGGCCTACTCTGAGGTTTACCCCGACACACACCCCTTGCTTTTTGCCTACCACAGCGCTACGCCTACCGCTCCTACTAGCCCTACCTCGGGCCCTAGACCAACGCCCAGTGCTCATTCTAGTCCGAAGCCTAGCACTTGCCCGTCACCGACAAGTACACCTTGCCCTACCGATAGCCAGATCACTAACCCTTGTCCTGCGAAATCACACTGGATCCACCATTAGCCACACCCTAATCCAGCCCTACACCTGTTCTGAGTCTTAGGACAACCCGGAGCCCTCCCGTGACACCTACCCGTAGCCCTCGGCCAACCCCTACCACTACCACTAGTCCTAGGCCTAACATGAGCCCTAAGACTAACACTGTCCGTGGGCCTCAGCCAACCACTAGCCCTTCACCATCCCTACCCAGAGCACTACCCCTCGCCCTAGGCCTATGCCTAGCACTACCTCTGGTCCTACCGCTACCCCTGGCCCTACAGCTCCCACTAACCATAGGCCCACCCAAATCCCTACCCCTACCCACAGCTACAACTCCTGGCACTAGGCCGACTCCGAGGTTTACCCCGACACTTACCCCTTGCCCTATGCCTACCCCAGCGCTACGCCTAACGCTCCCACTAGCCCTAGCTCGGGCCCTAGACCAACGCCCAGTGCTCATCTAGTCCGAGGCCTAGCACTTGCAAGTCGCCGACCAGTACATTTTGCCCTACCGTTAGCCAGAGCAGTAACCCGTGTCCTACGAAATCACCCTGGACTCACCCTTACCAACCGTAATCCAGCCCTACACCTGTTCCGAGTCCTAGACCTACCCGGAGCCCTCCCGTGACACCTACCCCTAGCCTTCGGCCAATCCCTACCACTACCACTAGTCCTAGGCTTAACATGAGCACTAACCCTAACACTGCCCGTGGGCCTCTGCCAACCACTAGCCCTTCAACTAACCCTACCCCGAGCACTAACCCTCGCCCTAGGCCTACGTCTAGCACTACCTCCGGTCCTACCCCTACCCCTGGCCCTACAGCTCCCCCTACCCATAGGCCCACGCCCACCCCTACCCCTAGCCACAGCTCCCACAACTGGCCCTAGGCCTACACCGAGGTTTACCTTGACACCCACCCCTTGCCCTATGCCTACCCCAGCGTTACGCCTACCGCTCCCACTAGCCCTAGCTCGGGCCCTAGACCAACGCCCATGGCTCCCTCTAGTCCGAGGCCTAGAACTTGCCCGTCGCTGACCAGTACACCTTGCCCTTGTTAGGGTTAGGGTTAGGGTTAGGGTTAGGGTTGGTGTTAGGTTTAGGGTTAGGTTTAGGGTTAGGGTTAGGGTTAGGGTTAGGGTTGGTGTTAGGGTTAGGGTGAGGGTTAGGGTTAGGGTTAGGGTTACGGTTAAGTTACCCAGAGCACTACCCCTCGCCCTAGGCATACGCCTAGCACTACCTCTGATCCTACCCCTACCCCTGGCCCTACAGCTCCCCCTACCCATAGGCCCACCCCCATCCCTACCCCTAGCCACAGCTTTCACTCCTGGTCCTAGGCCTACTCCGAGATTTACCCCGACACCCACCCCTTGCCCTTTGCCTACCCTAGCGCTATGCCTACCGCTCCCACTAGCCCTACCCCGGGCCCTAGACCAACACCCAGTGCTCACTCAAGTCCGAAGCCTAGCACTTGCCCGTCGCCGACCAGTACACCTTGCCTACCAATAGCCAGAACACTAACCCGTGTCCTACGAAATCACCCTGGACCCACCCTTACCACACCCTAATCCAGCTTTACACCCGTCCGAGTCCTAGGACTACTCGGAGCCCTCCCGTGACACCTACCCCTAGACCTCGGCCAACCCCTACCACTACCACTAGTCCTAGGCTTAACATGAGCCTTAACCTTAACACTGCCCGTGGGCCTCTGCCAAACACTAGCCCTTCAACTAACCCTACCCCGAGCACTACCCCTCGCCCTAGGCGTGCGCCTAGCACTACCTCTGGTCCTACCGCTACCCCTGGCCCTACAGCTTCCCATACCCATGGGCCCACCCCCAACCCTACCCCTATCTACAACTTCACTCCTGGGCCAAAGCCTACTCCGAGGTTTACCTTGACTCCCACCCCTTGCTCTATGCCTACCCAAGCGCTACGCCTATCGCTCTTACTAGCCCTAGCTCGGGCCCTAGACCAACGCCCAGTGCTCATCTAGTCAGAGGTCTATCACTTGTCCGAGGCCGACCAGTACACCTTGCCCTTGTTAGGGTTAGGGTTCAGGTTAGGGTTAGGGTTAGGGTTAGGGTTTAGGGTTAGGGTTAGGTTTGGTGTTAGGTATAGGGTTAGGGTTAGGGTTAGGGTTAGGGTTAGGGTTGGTGTTAGGGTTAGGGTTAGTGTTAGGGTTAGGGTTAGGGTTGGTGTTAGGTATAGGGTTAGGGTTAGGGTTAGGGTTAGGGTTAGTGTTAGGGTTAGGGTTGGTGTTAGGGTTAGGGTTAGGGTTAGAATTAGGGTTGGTGTTAGGTATAGGGTTAGGGTTAGCATTATGGTTAGGGTTAGGGTTGGTGTTAGGGTTAGGGTTAGGGTTAGGGTTAGTGATAGGGTTAGGGTTAGAGTTAGGTTACCTTGAGCACTACCCCTCGCCCTAGGCCTACGCCTAGCACTAACTCTGGTCCCACCCCAACCCCTGTCCCTACAGCTCCCCCTACCCATAGGCCCACCCCCTCCCCTACCCCTAGCCACAGCTCCCACTCCTGGCCCTAGGCCTACTCCGAGGTTTACCTCGACACCCAACCCTTGCCCTTTGCCTACCCCAGCGCTACGCCTACCGCTCCCACTAGCCCTACCTCGGGCCCTAGACCAACGCCCAGTGCTCACTCTAGTCCGAAGCCTAGCACTTGCCCGTCGCCAGCAGTACACCTGCCCTACTGATAGCCAGAGCACTAACCCGTGTCCTACGAAATCACCCTGGACCCACCATTAGCCACACCCTAATCCAGCCCTACATCCGTTCGGAGTCCTAGGACTACCCGGAGCCCTCTTGTGACAGTTACCCCTAGCCCTCGGCCATCCCCTACCACTACCACTAGTCCTAGGCCTAACATGAGCCCTAACCCTAACACTGCCCGTGGGCCTCTGCCAATCACTAGCCCTTCACCTAACCCTACCCCGAGCACTACCCCTCGCCCTAGGCTTACGCCTAGCACTATCTCTGGTCCTACCCCTACCCCTGGTTCTACAGCTCCCCCTACTTATAGGCCCACCCCCATCCCTACCCCTAGCTACAGATCCCACTCCTGGCCCTAGGCCTACTCCGAGGTTTACCTCGACACCCACCCCTTGCCCTATGCCTACCCCAGCGCTACGCCTACCGCTCTCACTAGCCCTAGCTCGGGCCCTAAACCAACGCCCATGGCTCCCTCTACTCCGAGGCCTAGAACTTGCCCGTCGCTGACCAGTACACCTTGCCCTTGTTAGGGTTAGGGTTAGGATTAGGGTTGGGGTTATGGTTAGGATTAGGGTTTAGGGTTAGGGTTAGGGTTAGGGTTGGTGTTAGGGTTAGGGTTAGGGTTAAGGTTAGGGTTGGTGTTAGGTTTAGTGTTAGGGTCAGGGTTAGGGTTAGGGTTAGGGTTGGTGTTACGGTTAGGGTTAGGGTTAGGGTTAGGGTTGGTGTTAGGTATAGGGTTAGGGTTAGGGTTGGTGTTAGGGTTAGGGTTAGGGTTAGGGTTAGTGTTAGGGTTAGGGTTAGGTTTAGGATTAGGGTTAGGGTTGGTGTTAGGGTTAGGGTTAGGTTTAGGGTTAGGGTTGGTGTTAGGTATAGGGTTAGGTTTAGGGTTAGGGTTAGGGTTAGGGTTGGTGTTAGGGTTAGGGTTAGGGTTAAAGTTAGGGTTGGTGTTAGGGTTAGGGTTAGGGTTAGGATTAGGGTTAGGGTTGGTGTTAGGGTTAGGGTTAGGGTTAGGATTAGGGTTAGGGTTGGTGTTAGGGTTAGGGTTAGGGTTAGGGTTAGGGTTGGTGTTAGGGTTAGGGTTAGGGTTAGGGTTAGGGTTGGTGTTAGGGTTAGGGTTAGGTTACCCCGAGCACTACCCCTCGCCCTAGTCCTACGCCTAGCACTACCTCTGGTCCTATCCCTGCACCTGTCCCTACAGCTCCCCTTACCCATAGGCCCACCCCCATTTCTACCCCTAGCCACAGCTCCCACTCCTGGTCCTAGGCCTACTCCGAGGTTTACCCCGACACCCACACATTGTTTCTTGCCTACCCCAGCGCTACGCCTACCGCTCCCACTAGCCCTACCTCGGGCCCTAGACCAACGCCCAGTGCTCACTTTAGTCCGAAGCCTAGCACTTGCCCGTCGCCAACCAGTACACCTTGCCCTACCGATAGCCAGAGAACTAACCCGTGTCCTACGAAATCACCCTGGACCCACCATTAGCTACACCCTTACCCAGCCCTACATCTGTTCGCAGTCCTAGGACTACCCGGAGCCCTCCCGTGACAGTTACCCCTAGCCCTCGCCCATCCCCTACCACTACCACTAGTCCTAGGCCTAACATGAGCCCTAACCCTAACACTGCCCGTGGGCCTCTGCCAACCACTAGCCCTTCACCTAACCCTACCCCGAGCACTACCCCTCGCCCTAGGCTTACGCGTAGCACTACCTCTGGTCCTACACCTACCTTTGGCCCTACAGCTCCCCCTACTTATAGGCCCACCCCCATCCCTACCTCTAGCCACTGCTCCCACTCCTGGCCCTAGGCCTACTCCGAGGTTTACCTCGACACCCACCCCTTGCCCTATGCCTAACCCAGCGCTACGCCTACCACTCCCACTAGCCCTAGCTCGGGCCCTAGACCAACGCCCATGGCTCCCTCTAGTCCGAGGCCTAGAACTTGCCCGTCGCTGACCAGTACACTTTGCCCTTGTTAGGGTTAGAATTAGGGTTAGGGTTAGGATTAGGGTTAGGATTAGGGTTTGGGTTAGGGTTAGGGTTTAGGGTTGGTGTTAGGGTTAGGGTAGGGTTAGGGTTATGGTTAGGGTTGGTGTTAGGGTTAGGGTTAGGGTTAAGGTTAGGGTTAGGATTAGGGTTAGGGTTGGTGTTAGGTTTAGGGTTAGGGTTAGGGTTAGTGTTAGGGTTAGGGTTGATGTTAGGTTTAGGGTTAGGGTTAGGGTTAGGGTTAGGTTACCCCGAGCACTACCCCTCGCCCTAGGCCTACGCCTGGCACTACCTCTGGTCCTACTCCTACCCCTGGCTCTACAGCTCCCCCTACCCATAGGCCCACCCCCATCCCTACCCCTAGCCACAGCTCCCAGTCCTGGTCCTAGGCCTACTCCGAGGTTTACCCCGACACACACCCCTTGCCCTTTGCCTACCACAGCGCTACGCCTACCGCTCCCACTAGCCCTACCTCGGGCCCTAGACCAACGCCCAGTGCTCACTCTAGTCCGAAGCCTAGCACTTGCCCGTCACCGACCAGTACACCTTGCCCTACCGATAGCCAGATCACTAACCCTTGTCCTACGAAATCACCCTGGACCCACCATTAGCCACACCCTAATCCAGCCCTACACCTGTTCTGAGTCTTAGGACTACACGGAACCCTCCCGTGACACCTACCCCTACCCCTCGGCCAACCTCTACCACTACCACTAGTTTTAGGCTTAACATGAGCCCTAACCCTAACACTGCCCGTGGGCCTCTGCCAACCCTAGCCCTTCAACTAACCCTACCCCGAGCACTACCCCTCGCCCTAGGCCTACGCCTAGCACTACCTCTGGTCCTACCCCTACCCCTGGCACTACAGCTCCCCCTACCCCTGGGCCCACCCCCATCCCTACCCCTAGCCAATACTCCAACTCCTGGCCCAAAGCCTATTCCGAAGTTTACCCCGACACCCACCCCTTGCCCTATGCCTATCCCAGCGCTACGCCTACCGCTCCCACTAGCCCTAGCTCGGGCCCTAGACCAACGCCCAGTGCTCTCTCTAGTCAGAGGCCTACCACTTGCCCGAGGCCGACCAGTACACCTTGCCCTACCGTTAGCCAGAGCAGTGACCCGTGTCCTACGAAATCACCCTGGACCCACACTTACCACACCCTAATACAGCCCTACGCCTGTTCCGAGTCCTAGGACTAAACGGAGCCATTTCGTGACACCTAACTCTATCGCTCGGCCAACCCCTACCACTACCACTAGTCCTAGGCCTAACATGAGCCCTAACCCTAACACTGCCCGTGGGCCTCTGCCAACCACTAGCCCTTCACCTAACACTACCCCGAGCACTACTCCTCGCCCTAGGGTTACGCCTAGCACTACCTCTGGTCCTACCCCTACCCCTGGTTCTATAGCTCCCCCTACTTATAGGCCCACCCCCATCCCTACCCCTAGCCACAGCTCCCTCTCCTGGCCCTAGGCCTACTCCGAGGTTTACCTCGACACCCACCCCTTGCCCTATGCCTACCCGAGCGCTATGCCTACCGCTCTCACTAGTTCTAGCTCGGGCCCTAGACCAACGCCCATGGTTCCCTCTAGTCCGAGGCCTAGAACGTGCCCGTCGCTGACCAGTACACCTTGCCCTTGTTAGGGTTAGGGTTAGGGTTAGGGTTAGGGTTAGGATAAGGGTTTAGGGTTAGGGTTAGGGTTAGGGTTGGTGTTAGGTTTAGGGTTAGGGTTAGGGTTAGGGTTAGGGTTAGGGTTGGTGTTAGGGTTAGTGTTAGGGTTAGGGTTAGGGTTAGGATAAGGGTTAGGGTTGGTGTTAGGGTTAGGGTTAGGGTTAGGGTTAGGGTTGGAGTTAGGGTTAGGGTTAGGGTTACGGTTAGGGTTGGTGTTAGGTATAGGGTTAGGGTTAGGGTTAGGGTTAGGGTTAGGGTTGGGGTTAGGGTTAGGGTTAGGGTTAGGGTTAGTGTTAGGGTTAGGGTTACGTTTAGGATTACGGTTAGGGTTGGTTTTAGGGTTAGGGTTAGGGTTAGGGTTGGTGTTAGGTATAGGGTTAGGGTTAGGGTTAGGGTTAGGGTTGGTGTTAGGGTTATGGTTAAGGTTAGGGTTAGGGTTGGTGTTAGGGTTAGGGTTAGGGTTAGGATTAGGGTTAGGGTTGGTGTTAGGGTTAGGGTTAGGGTTAGAGTTAGGGTTGGTGTTAGGGTTAGGGTTAGGGTTAGGTTTAGGGTTAGGGTTAGGGTTGGTGTTAGGGTTAGGGTTAGGGTTAGGATTAGGGTTAGGGTTGGTGTTAGGGTTAGGGTTAGGGTTAGAGTTAGGGTTTGTGTTAGGGTTAGGGTTAGGGTTAGGGTTAGGTTTAGGGTTAGGGTTGGTTTTAGGGTTAGGGTTAGGGTTAGGGTTAGGGTTAGGGTTGGTGTTATGTATAGGGTTAGTGTTAGGGTTAGGGTTAGGGTTAGGGTTGGTGTTAGGGTTAGGGTTAGGGTTAGGGTTAGTGTTAGGGTTAGGGTTAGGGTTAGGTTACCCCGAGCACTACCCCTCGCCCTAGGCCTACGCCTAGCACTACCTTTGGTCCTACCCCTACCCCTGGCCCTACAGCTCCCCCTATCCATAGGCCCACCCCCATCCCTACCCCTAGCCACAGCTCCCACTCCTGGACCTAGGCCTACTCTGAGGTTTACCCCGACACACACCCCTTGCTTTTTGCCTACCACAGCGCTACGCCTACCGCTCCTACTAGCCCTACCTCCAGCCCTAGACCAACGCCCAGTGCTCATTCTAGTCCGAAGCCTAGCACTTGCCCGTCACCGACAAGTACACCTTGCCCTACCGATAGCCAGATCACTAACCCTTGTCCTGCGAAATCACACTGGATCCACCATTAGCCACACCCTAATCCAGCCCTACACCTGTTCTGAGTCTTAGGACAACCCGGAGCCCTCCCGTGACACCTACCCGTAGCCCTCGGCCAACCCCTACCACTACCACTAGTCCTAGGCCTAACATGAGCCCTAAGACTAACACTGTCCGTGGGCCTCAGCCAACCACTAGCCCTTCACCATCCCTACCCAGAGCACTACCCCTCGCCCTAGGCCTATGCCTAGCACTACCTCTGGTCCTACCGCTACCCCTGGCCCTACAGCTCCCACTAACCATAGGCCCACCCAAATCCCTACCCCTACCCACAGCTACAACTCCTGGCACTAGGCCGACTCCGAGGTTTACCCCGACACTTACCCCTTGCCCTATGCCTACCCCAGCGCTACGCCTAACGCTCCCACTAGCCCTAGCTCGGGCCCTAGACCAACGCCCAGTGCTCATCTAGTCCGAGGCCTAGCACTTGCAAGTCGCCGACCAGTACATTTTGCCCTACCGTTAGCCAGAGCAGTAACCCGTGTCCTACGAAATCACCCTGGACTCACCCTTACCAACCGTAATCCAGCCCTACACCTGTTCCGAGTCCTAGACCTACCCGGAGCCCTCCCGTGACACCTACCCCTAGCCTTCGGCCAATCCCTACCACTACCACTAGTCCTAGGCTTAACATGAGCACTAACCCTAACACTGCCCGTGGGCCTCTGCCAACCACTAGCCCTTCAACTAACCCTACCCCGAGCACTAACCCTCGCCCTAGGCCTACGTCTAGCACTACCTCCGGTCCTACCCCTACCCCTGGCCCTACAGCTCCCCCTACCCATAGGCCCACGCCCACCCCTACCCCTAGCCACAGCTCCCACAACTGGCCCTAGGCCTACACCGAGGTTTACCTTGACACCCACCCCTTGCCCTATGCCTACCCCAGCGTTACGCCTACCGCTCCCACTAGCCCTAGCTCGGGCCCTAGACCAACGCCCATGGCTCCCTCTAGTCCGAGGCCTAGAACTTGCCCGTCGCTGACCAGTACACCTTGCCCTTGTTAGGGTTAGGGTTAGGGTTAGGGTTAGGGTTGGTGTTAGGTTTAGGGTTAGGTTTAGGGTTAGGGTTAGGGTTAGGGTTAGGGTTGGTGTTAGGGTTAGGGTGAGGGTTAGGGTTAGGGTTAGGGTTACGGTTAGGTTACCCAGAGCACTACCCCTCGCCCTAGGCATACGCCTAGCACTACCTCTGATCCTACCCCTACCCCTGGCCCTACAGCTCCCCCTACCCATAGGCCCACCCCCATCCCTACCCCTAGCCACAGCTTTCACTCCTGGTCCTAGGCCTACTCCGAGATTTACCCCGACACCCACCCCTTGCCCTTTGCCTACCCTAGCGCTATGCCTACCGCTCCCACTAGCCCTACCCCGGGCCCTAGACCAACACCCAGTGCTCACTCAAGTCCGAAGCCTAGCACTTGCCCGTCGCCGACCAGTACACCTTGCCTACCAATAGCCAGAACACTAACCCGTGTCCTACGAAATGACCCTGGACCCACCCTTACCACACCCTAATCCAGCTTTACACCCGTCCGAGTCCTAGGACTACTCGGAGCCCTCCCGTGACACCTACCCCTAGACCTCGGCCAACCCCTACCACTACCACTAGTCCTAGGCTTAACATGAGCCTTAACCTTAACACTGCCCGTGGGCCTCTGCCAAACACTAGCCCTTCAACTAACCCTACCCCGAGCACTACCCCTCGCCCTAGGCGTCCGCCTAGCACTACCTCTGGTCCTACCGCTAACCCTGGCCCTACAGCTTCCCATACCCATGGGCCCACCCCCAACCCTACCCCTATCTACAACTTCACTCCTGGGCCAAAGCCTACTCCGAGGTTTACCTTGACTCCCACCCCTTGCTCTATGCCTACCCAAGCGCTACGCCTATCGCTCCCACTAGCCCTAGCTCGGGCCCTAGACCAACGCCCAGTGCTCATCTAGTCAGAGGTCTATCACTTGTCCGAGGCCGACCAGTACACCTTGCCCTTGTTAGGGTTAGGGTTCAGGTTAGGGTTAGGGTTAGGGTTAGGGTTTAGGGTTAGGGTTAGGTTTGGTGTTAGGTATAGGGTTAGGGTTAGGGTTAGGGTTAGGGTTAGGGTTGGTGTTAGGGTTAGGGTTAGTGTTAGGGTTAGGGTTAGGGTTGGTGTTAGGTATAGGGTTAGGGTTAGGGTTAGGGTTAGGGTTAGTGTTAGGGTTAGGGTTGGTGTTAGGGTTAGGGTTAGGGTTAGAATTAGGGTTGGTGTTAGGTATAGGGTTAGGGTTAGCATTAGGGTTAGGGTTAGGGTTGGTGTTAGGGTTAGGGTTAGGGTTAGGGTTAGTGATAGGGTTAGGGTTAGAGTTAGGTTACCTTGAGCACTACCCCTCGCCCTAGGCCTACGCCTAGCACTAACTCTGGTCCCACCCCAACCCCTGTCCCTACAGCTCCCCCTACCCATAGGCCCACCCCCTCCCCTACCCCTAGCCACAGCTCCCACTCCTGGCCCTAGGCCTACTCCGAGGTTTACCTCGACACCCAACCCTTGCCCTTTGCCTACCCCAGCGCTACGCCTTCCGCTCCCACTAGCCCTACCTCGGGCCCTAGACCAACGCCCAGTGCTCACTCTAGTCCGAAGCCTAGCACTTGCCCGTCGCCAGCAGTACACCTGCCCTACTGATAGCCAGAGCACTAACCCGTGTCCTACGAAATCACCCTGGACCCACCATTAGCCACACCCTAATCCAGCCCTACATCCGTTCGGAGTCCTAGGACTACCCGGAGCCCTCTTGTGACAGTTACCCCTAGCCCTCGGCCATCCCCTACCACTACCACTAGTCCTAGGCCTAACATGAGCCCTAACCCTAACACTGCCCGTGGGCCTCTGCCAATCACTAGCCTTTCACCTAACCCTACCCCGAGCACTACCCCTCGCCCTAGGCTTACGCCTAGCACTATCTCTGGTCCTACCCCTACCCCTGGTTCTACAGCTCCCCCTACTTATAGGCCCACCCCCATCCCTACCCCTAGCTACAGATCCCACTCCTGGCCCTAGGCCTACTCCGAGGTTTACCTCGACACCCACCCCTTGCCCTATGCCTACCCCAGCGCTACGCCTACCGCTCTCACTAGCCCTAGCTCGGGCCCTAAACCAACGCCCATGGCTCCCTCTACTCCGAGGCCTAGAACTTGCCCGTCGCTGACCAGTACTCCTTGCCCTTGTTAGGGTTAGGGTTAGGATTAGGGTTGGGGTTATGGTTAGGATTAGGGTTTAGGGTTAGGGTTAGGGTTAGGGTTGGTGTTAGGGTTAGGGTTAGGGTTAAGGTTAGGGTTGGTGTTAGGTTTAGTGTTAGGGTCAGGGTTAGGGTTAGGGTTAGGGTTGGTGTTACGGTTAGGGTTAGGGTTAGGGTTAGGGTTAGGGTTAGGGTTAGGGTTGGTGTTAGGGTTAGGGTGAGGGTTAGGGTTAGGGTTAGGGTTACGGTTAGGTTACCCAGAGCACTACCCCTCGCCCTAGGCATACGCCTAGCACTACCTCTGATCCTACCCCTACCCCTGGCCCTACAGCTCCCCCTACCCATAGGCCCACCCCCATCCCTACCCCTAGCCACAGCTTTCACTCCTGGTCCTAGGCCTACTCCGAGATTTACCCCGACACCCACCCCTTGCCCTTTGCCTACCCTAGCGCTATGCCTACCGCTCCCACTAGCCCTACCCCGGGCCCTAGACCAACACCCAGTGCTCACTCAAGTCCGAAGCCTAGCACTTGCCCGTCGCCGACCAGTACACCTTGCCTACCAATAGCCAGAACACTAACCCGTGTCCTACGAAATGACCCTGGACCCACCCTTACCACACCCTAATCCAGCTTTACACCCGTCCGAGTCCTAGGACTACTCGGAGCCCTCCCGTGACACCTACCCCTAGACCTCGGCCAACCCCTACCACTACCACTAGTCCTAGGCTTAACATGAGCCTTAACCTTAACACTGCCCGTGGGCCTCTGCCAAACACTAGCCCTTCAACTAACCCTACCCCGAGCACTACCCCTCGCCCTAGGCGTCCGCCTAGCACTACCTCTGGTCCTACCGCTAACCCTGGCCCTACAGCTTCCCATACCCATGGGCCCACCCCCAACCCTACCCCTATCTACAACTTCACTCCTGGGCCAAAGCCTACTCCGAGGTTTACCTTGACTCCCACCCCTTGCTCTATGCCTACCCAAGCGCTACGCCTATCGCTCCCACTAGCCCTAGCTCGGGCCCTAGACCAACGCCCAGTGCTCATCTAGTCAGAGGTCTATCACTTGTCCGAGGCCGACCAGTACACCTTGCCCTTGTTAGGGTTAGGGTTCAGGTTAGGGTTAGGGTTAGGGTTAGGGTTTAGGGTTAGGGTTAGGTTTGGTGTTAGGTATAGGGTTAGGGTTAGGGTTAGGGTTAGGGTTAGGGTTGGTGTTAGGGTTAGGGTTAGTGTTAGGGTTAGGGTTAGGGTTGGTGTTAGGTATAGGGTTAGGGTTAGGGTTAGGGTTAGGGTTAGTGTTAGGGTTAGGGTTGGTGTTAGGGTTAGGGTTAGGGTTAGAATTAGGGTTGGTGTTAGGTATAGGGTTAGGGTTAGCATTAGGGTTAGGGTTAGGGTTGGTGTTAGGGTTAGGGTTAGGGTTAGGGTTAGTGATAGGGTTAGGGTTAGAGTTAGGTTACCTTGAGCACTACCCCTCGCCCTAGGCCTACGCCTAGCACTAACTCTGGTCCCACCCCAACCCCTGTCCCTACAGCTCCCCCTACCCATAGGCCCACCCCCTCCCCTACCCCTAGCCACAGCTCCCACTCCTGGCCCTAGGCCTACTCCGAGGTTTACCTCGACACCCAACCCTTGCCCTTTGCCTACCCCAGCGCTACGCCTTCCGCTCCCACTAGCCCTACCTCGGGCCCTAGACCAACGCCCAGTGCTCACTCTAGTCCGAAGCCTAGCACTTGCCCGTCGCCAGCAGTACACCTGCCCTACTGATAGCCAGAGCACTAACCCGTGTCCTACGAAATCACCCTGGACCCACCATTAGCCACACCCTAATCCAGCCCTACATCCGTTCGGAGTCCTAGGACTACCCGGAGCCCTCTTGTGACAGTTACCCCTAGCCCTCGGCCATCCCCTACCACTACCACTAGTCCTAGGCCTAACATGAGCCCTAACCCTAACACTGCCCGTGGGCCTCTGCCAATCACTAGCCTTTCACCTAACCCTACCCCGAGCACTACCCCTCGCCCTAGGCTTACGCCTAGCACTATCTCTGGTCCTACCCCTACCCCTGGTTCTACAGCTCCCCCTACTTATAGGCCCACCCCCATCCCTACCCCTAGCTACAGATCCCACTCCTGGCCCTAGGCCTACTCCGAGGTTTACCTCGACACCCACCCCTTGCCCTATGCCTACCCCAGCGCTACGCCTACCGCTCTCACTAGCCCTAGCTCGGGCCCTAAACCAACGCCCATGGCTCCCTCTACTCCGAGGCCTAGAACTTGCCCGTCGCTGACCAGTACTCCTTGCCCTTGTTAGGGTTAGGGTTAGGATTAGGGTTGGGGTTATGGTTAGGATTAGGGTTTAGGGTTAGGGTTAGGGTTAGGGTTGGTGTTAGGGTTAGGGTTAGGGTTAAGGTTAGGGTTGGTGTTAGGTTTAGTGTTAGGGTCAGGGTTAGGGTTAGGGTTAGGGTTGGTGTTACGGTTAGGGTTAGGGTTAGGGTTAGGGTTGGTGTTAGGTATAGGGTTAGGGTTAGGGTTGGTGTTAGGGTTAGGGTTAGGGTTAGGGTTAGTGTTAGGGTTAGGGTTAGGTTTAGGATTAGGGTTAGGGTTGGTGTTAGGGTTAGGGTTAGGGTTAGGGTTAGGGTTGGTGTTAGGTATAGGGTTAGGTTTAGGGTTAGGGTTAGGGTTAGGGTTGGTGTTAGGGTTAGGGTTAGGGTTAAAGTTAGGGTTGGTGTTAGGGTTAGGGTTAGGGTTAGGATTAGGGTTAGGGTTGGTGTTAGGGTTAGGGTTAGGGTTAGAGTTAGGGTTGGTGTTAGGGTTAGGGTTAGGGTTAGGGTTAGGTTTAGGGTTGGTGTTAGGGTTAGGGTTAGGGTTAGGGTTAGGGTTGGTGTTAGGGTTAGGGTTAGGTTACCCCGAGCACTACCCCTCGCCCTAGTCCTACGCCTAGCACTACCTCTGGTCCTATCCCTGCACCTGTCCCTACAGCTCCCCTTACCCATAGGCCCACCCCCATTTCTACCCCTAGCCACAGCTCCCACTCCTGGTCCTAGGCCTACTCCGAGGTTTACCCCGACACCCACACATTGTTTCTTGCCTACCCCAGCGCTACGCCTACCGCTCCCACTAGCCCCACCTCGGGCCCTAGACCAACGCCCAGTGCTCACTTTAGTCCGAAGCCTAGCACTTGCCCGTCGCCAACCAGTACACCTTGCCCTACCGATAGCCAGAGAACTAACCCGTGTCCTACGAAATCACCCTGGACCCACCATTAGCTACACCCTTACCCAGCCCTACATCTGTTCGGAGTCCTAGGACTACCCGGAGCCCTCCCGTGACAGTTACCCCTAGCCCTCGCCCATCCCCTACCACTACCACTAGTCCTAGGCCTAACATGAGCCCTAACCCTAACACTGCCCGTGGGCCTCTGCCAACCACTAGCCCTTCACCTAACCCTACCCCGAGCACTACCCCTCGCCCTAGGCTTACGCGTAGCACTACCTCTGGTCCTACACCTACCTTTGGCCCTACAGCTCCCCCTACTTATAGGCCCACCCCCATCCCTACCTCTAGCCACTGCTCCCACTCCTGGCCCTAGGCCTACTCCGAGGTTTACCTCGACACCCACCCCTTGCCCTATGCCTACCCCAGCGCTACGCCTACCACTCCCACTAGCCCTAGCTCGGGCCCTAGACCAACGCCCATGGCTCCCTCTAGTCCGAGGCCTAGAACTTGCCCGTCGCTGACCAGTACACTTTTCCCTTGTTAGGGTTAGAATTAGGGTTAGGGTTAGGATTAGGGTTAGGATTAGGGTTTGGGTTAGGGTTAGGGTTTAGGGTTGGTGTTAGGGTTAGGGTAGGGTTAGGGTTATGGTTAGGGTTGGTGTTAGGGTTAGGGTTAGGGTTAAGGTTAGGGTTAGGATTAGGGTTAGGGTTGGTGTTAGGTTTAGGGTTAGGGTTAGGGTTAGTGTTAGGGTTAGGGTTGATGTTAGGTTTAGGGTTAGGGTTAGGGTTAGGGTTAGGTTACCCCGAGCACTACCCCTCGCCCTAGGCCTACGCCTGGCACTACCTCTGGTCCTACCCCTACCCCTGGCTCTACAGCTCCCCCTACCCATAGGCCCACCCCCATCCCTACCCCTAGCCACAGCTCCCAGTCCTGGTCCTAGGCCTACTCCGAGGTTTACCCCGACACACACCCCTTGCCCTTTGCCTACCACAGCGCTACGCCTACCGCTCCCACTAGCCCTACCTCGGGCCCTAGACCAACGCCCAGTGCTCACTCTAGTCCGAAGCCTAGCACTTGCCCGTCACCGACCAGTACACCTTGCCCTACCGATAGCCAGATCACTAACCCTTGTCCTACGAAATCACCCTGGACCCACCATTAGCCACACCCTAATCCAGCCCTACACCTGTTCTGAGTCTTAGGACTACACGGAGCCCTCCCGTGACACCTACCCCTACCCCTCGGCCAACCCCTACCACTACCACTAGTTTTAGGCTTAACATGAGCCCTAACCCTAACACTGCCCGTGGGCCTCTGCCAACCACTAGCCCTTCAACTAACCCTACCCCGAGCACTACCCCTCGCCCTAGGCCTACGCCTAGCACTACCTCTGGTCCTACCCCTACCCCTGGCACTACAGCTCCCCCTACCCCTGGGCCCACCCCCATCCCTACCCCTAGCCAATACTCCAACTCCTGGCCCAAAGCCTATTCCGAAGTTTACCCCGACACCCACCCCTTGCCCTATGCCTATCCCAGCGCTACGCCTACCGCTCCCACTAGCCCTAGCTCGGGCCCTAGACCAACGCCCAGTGCTCTCTCTAGTCAGAGGCCTACCACTTGCCCGAGGCCGACCAGTACACCTTGCCCTACCGTTAGCCAGAGCAGTGACCCGTGTCCTACGAAATCACCCTGGACCCACACTTACCACACCCTAATACAGCCCTACGCCTGTTCCGAGTCCTAGGACTAAACGGAGCCATTTCGTGACACCTAACTCTATCGCTCGGCCAACCCCTACCACTACCACTAGTCCTAGGCTTAACATGAGCCCTAACCCTAACACTGCCCGTGGGCCTCTGCCAAACACTAGCCCTTCAACTAACCCTACCCCGAGCACTACTCCTCGCCCTAGGCTTTCGCCTAGCACTACCTCTGGTCCTACCACTACCCCTGGCCCTACAGCTCCCCCTACCCATAGGCCCACCCCCACCCCTACCCCTAGCCACAGCTCCCACTCCTAGTCCTAGGCCTACTCCGAGGTTTACCTCGACACCCACCCCTTGCCTTATGCCTACCCCAGCGCTACGCCTACCGCTCCCACTAGCCCTAGCTCGGGCCCTAGACCAACGCCCATGGCTCCCTCTAGTCCGAGGCCTAGAACTTGCCCGTCGCTGACTAGTACACATTGCCCTTGTTAGGGTTAGGGTAAGGGTTAGGGTTAGTGTTTAGGGTTAGGGTTAGGGTTAGGGTTGGTGTTAGGTTTAGGGTTAGGATTAGGGTTAGGGTTGGTGTTAGGGTTAGGGTTGCTGTTAGGGTTAGGGTTAGGATTAGGGTTAGGTTTGGTGTTAGGGTTTGGGTTTGGGTTAGGGTTAGGGTTAGGGTTAGGTCACCCTGAGCACTACCCCTCGCCCTAGGCGTACGCCTGGCACTACCTCTGGTCCTACCCCTACCCCTGGTCCTACAGTTCCCCTACCCATTGGCCCACCCCCATCCCTACCCCTAGACACAGCTCCCACTCCTGGTCCTAGGCCTACTCCGAGGTTTACCCCGACACCCACCCCTTGCCCTTTGCCTACCACAGCGCTACGCCTACCGCTCCCACTAGCCCTACCTCGGGCCCTAGACCAACGCCCAGTGCTCACTCTAGTCCGAAGCCTAGCACTTGCCCGTCACCGACCAATACACCCTGCCCTACCGAAAGCCAGATCACTAACCCTTGTCCTACGAAATCACCCTGGACCCACCATTAGCCACACCCTAATCATGCCCCACATCTGTTCGGAGTCCTAGGACTACCCGGAGCCGTCCCGTGACTCCTACCCCTAGCCCTCGGCTATCCCCTACCACTACCACTAGTCCTAGGCCTAACATGAGCCCTAAACCTAACACTGTCCGTGGGCCTCTGCCAACCACTAGCCCTTCACCTAACCCTACCCCGAGCACTACCGCACGCTCTAGGCTTACGCCTAGCACTACCTCTGGTCCTACCCCTACCCCTGGCCCTACATCTCCCCCTACTAATAGGCCCACCCCCATCCCTACCCATGGCCACAACTCCAATCTCTGGCCCAAAGCCTACTCCGAGGTTTACCCCGACACCCACCCCTTGCCCTATGCCTACCCCAGCGCTACGCCTATCGCTCCCACTAGCCCAAGCTCGGGCCCTAGACCAAAGTCCAGTGCTCATCTAGTCCGAGGCCTAGCACTTGCCCGTCGCCGACCAGTACACCTTGCCCTACCGTTAGCCAGAGCAGTAACCCGTGTCCTACGAAATCACCCTGGACCCACCCTTAAAGCACCCTAATCCAGCCCTACACCTTTTCCGAGTCCTAGGACTACCCGGAGCCATTTCGTGACACCTTCCCCTAGCCCTCGGCCAACTCCTACCACTACCACTAGTCCTAGCCTTAACATGAGCCCTAACCCTAACACTGCCCGTGGGCCTCTGCCAAACACTAGCCCTTCAACTAACCCTACCCCGCGCACTACACCTCGCCCTAGGCCTTCGCCTAGCACTACCTCTGCTCCTACCACTACCCCTGGCCCTACAGCTCCCCCTACCCATAGGCCCACCCCCACCCCTATCCCTAGCCACAGCTCCCACTCCTGGCCCTAGGCCTACTTTGAGGTTTACCTCGAAACACACCCCTTGCCCTATGCCTACCCCAGCGCTACGCCTACCGCTCTCACTAGCCCTAGCTCGGGCCCTAGACCAACGCCCATGGCTCCCTCTTGTCCGAGGCCTAGAACTTGCCCGTCGCTGACCAGTACACCTTGCTCTTGTTAGGGTTAGTGTTAGGGTTACGGTTAGGTTTGGATTAGGGTTTAGGGTTAGGGTTAGGGTTAGGGTTGGTGTTAGGGTTAGGGTTAGGGTTAGGGTTAGGGTTGGTGTTAGGTTTAGGGTTAGGGTTAGTGTTAGGGTTGGTGTTAGGGTTAGGGTTAGGGTTAGGGTTGGGGTTAGGGTTAGGATTAGGGTTAGGGTTGGTGTTAGGGTTAGGGTTAGCGTTAGGGTTAGGGTTTGTGTTAGGGTTAGGGTAAGGGTTAGGGTTAGGGTTGGTGTTAGGTATAGTGTTAGGGTTAGGGTTATGGTTAGGGTTGGTGTTAGGGTTAGGGTTAGGGTAAGGGTTAGTGTTAGGGTTAGGGTTTGGGGTGGGGTTAGGATTAGGGTTAGGGTTGGTGTTAAGATTAGGGTTAGGTTTAGGGTTAGGGTAGGTGTTAGGGTTAGGGTTAGGGTTAGGGTTAGGGTTGGTGTTAGGAATAGGGTTAGGGTTAGGGTTAGGATTAGGGTTGGTGTTAGGGTTAGGGTTAGGGTTAGTGTTAGTGTTAGGGTTAGGGTTAGGGTTAGGTTACCCCGAGCACTACCCCTCGCCCTAGGCCTACGCCTAGCACTACCTCTGGTCCTACCTTTACCCCTGTCCCTACAGCTCCCCCTACCCATAGGCCCACCCCCATCCCTACCGCTAGCCACAGCTCCCACTCCTGGTCCTAGGCCTACTCCGAGGTTTACCCCGACACCCACCCCTTGCCCTGTGCCTACCCCAGCGCTACGCCTACCGCTCCCACTAGCCCTACCTCGGGCCCTAGACCAACGCCCAGTGCTTATTCTAGTACGAAGCCTAGCACTTGCCCGTCGCCACCGGTACACCTTGCCCGACCGATAGCCAGAGCACTAACCAGTGTCCTACGAAATCACCCTGGACCCATCATTAGCCACACCCTAATCCAGCGCTACATCCGTTCGAAGTCCTAGGACTACCCGGAGCTCTCCCGTGACAGTTACCCCTAGCCCTCGGCAATCCCCTACCACTACCACTAGTCCTAGGCCTAACATGAGCCCTAACCCTAACACTGCCCGTGGGCCTCTGACAACCACTAGCCCTTCACCTAACCCTACCCCGAGCACTACACCTCATCCTAGGCTTACACGTAGCACTACCTCTGGTCCTACCCATACCCGTGGCCCTACAGCTCTTCCTACTTATAGGCCCACCCCCATCACTACCCCTAGCCACAGCTCCCACTCCTGGCCCTAGGACTACTCCGAGGTTTACCCCGACACACACCCCTTGCCCTTTGCCTACCACAGCGCTACGCCTACCGCTCCCACTAGCCCTACCTCGGGCCCTAGACTAACGGCCAGTGCTCACTCTACTCCGAAGCCTAGCACTTGCCTGTCGCCAACCGGTACACCTTGCCCTACCGATAGCCAGAGCACTAACCCGTGTCCTACGAAATCACCCTGGACCCACCATTAGCCACACCCTAATCCAGCCCTACATTCGTTCGGAGTCCTAGGACTACCCGGAGCCATTTGGTGACACCTACCCCTAGTCCTCGGCCAACCCCTACCACTACCACTAGTCCTAGTCTTAACATGAGCCCAACCCTAACACTGCCCGTGGGCCTCTGCCAAACACTAGCCCTTCAACTAACCCTACCCCGAGCACTACCCCTCGCCCTAGGCCTACGCCTAGCACTACCTCTGGTCCTACCACTACCCCTGGCCCTACAGCTCCCCCTACCCATAGGCCCACCCCCAACCCTACCACTAGCCACAGCTCCCACTTTTGGCCCTAGGCCTACTCCGAGGTTTACCTCGACACCCACCCCTTGCCCTATGCCTACCCCAGCGCTACGCCTACCACTCTCACTAGCCCTAGCTCGGGCCCTAGACCAACGCCCATGGCTCCTTCTAGTCCGAGGCCTAGAACTTGCCCGTCGCTGACCAGTACACCTTGCCCTTGTTAGGGTTAGGGTTAGGGTTAGGGTTAGGGTTAGGGTTAGGATTAGGGTTTAGGGTTAGGGTTAGGGTTAGGGTTGGTGTTAGGGTTAGGGTTAGGGTTAGGGTTAGGGTTGGTGTTAGGTTTAGGGTTAGGGTTAGGGTTACGGTTAGGGTTGGTGTTAGGGTTAGGGTTAGGGTTAGGGTTAGGATTAGGGTTAGGGTTGGTGTTAGGGTTAGGGTTAGGGTTAGGGTTGGAGTTAGGGTTAGGGTTAGGGTTAGGGTTAGGGTTAGGGTTGGTGTTAGGTATAGGGTTAGGGTTAGGGTTAGGGTTAGGGTTAGGGTTGGTGTTAGGGTTAGGGTTAGGGTTAGTGTTAGGGTTAGGGTTAGGGTTAGGGTTAGGATTAGGGTTAGGGTTGGTGTTAGGGTTAGGGTTAGCTTTAGGGTTAGGTTTCGTGTTAGGCATAGGGTTAGGGTTAGGGTTAGGGTTAGGGTTAGGGTTGGTGTTAGGGTTAGGGTTAGGGTTAGGGTTAGGGTTGGTGTTAGGGTTAGGGTTAGGGTTAGGGTTAGGGTTAGGGTTAGGGTTAGGGTTAGGATTAGGGTTAGGGTTGGTGTTAGGGTTAGGGTTAGGGTTAGGTTTAGGGTTGGTGTTAGGGTTAGTGTTAGGGTTAGAGTTAGGGTTAGGGTTAGGGTTAGGGTTGGTGTTAGGGTTAGGGTTAGGATTAGGGTTAGGGTTGGTGTTAGGGTTAGGGTTTGGGTTAGGGTTAGGGTTGGTGTTAGGTTTAGGTTTAGGTTTAGGGTTAGGGTTAGGGTTGGTGTTAGGGTTAGGGTTAGGGTTAGGATTAGATTTCGTGTTAGGCATAGGGTTAGGGTTAGGGTTAGGGTTAGGGTTGGTGTTAGGGTTAGGGTTAGGGTTAGGGTTAGGGTTGGTGTTAGGGTTAGGGTTAGGGTTAGGATTAGGGTTAGGGTTGGTGTTAGGGTTAGGGTTAGGGTTAGGGTTAGGGTTGGTGTTAGGGTTATGGTTAGGGTTGGGGTTAGGGTTAGGGTTAGGGTTGGTGTTAGGGTTAGGGTTAGGGTTAGGGTTAGGGTTGGTGTTAGGTATAGGGTTAGGGTTAGGGTCAGGGTTAGGGTTAGGGTTGGTGTTAGGGTTAGGGCTAGGGTTAGGGTTAGTGTTAGGGTTAGGGTTAGGGTTAGGGTTAGGTTACCCCGAGCACTACCCCTCGCCCTAGGCCTACGCTTAGCACTACCGCTGGTCCTACCACTACCCCTGGCCCTACAGATCCCCCTACCCATAGGTCCACCCTCCTCCAACCCCTAGCCACAGCTCCCACTCCTGGCCCTAAGCCTACACCGAGGTTTAACTCGACACCCACCCCTTGCCCTATGCCTACCCCAGCGCTACGCCTACCGTTTCCATTAGCCATAGCTCGGGCCCTAGACCAACGCCCATGGCTCCCTCTCGTCCGAGGCCTAGAACTTGCCCGTCGCTGACCAGTACACCTTGTTAGGGTTACGGTTAGGGTTAGGGTTAGGGTTAGAGTTTAGGGTTAGGGTTAGGGTTGGTGTTAGGGTTAGGGTTAGGGTTAGTGTTAGGGTTAGGGTTAGGGTTAGGGTTAGGATTAGGGTTAGAGTTGGTGTTAGGGTTAGGGTTAGGGTTAGGGTTAGTGTTAGGGTTAGGGTTAGGGTTAGGGTTAGGATTAGGGTTAGGGTTGGTGTTAGGGTTAGGATTAGGGTTAGGGTTAGGGTTAGGGTTATGGTTAGGTTTAGGGTTAGTGTTAGGTTTAGGGTTAGAATTAGGGTTAGAATCAGGGTTAGGGTTGGTGTTAGGGTTAGGGTTAGGTTAGGGTTAGGGTTAGGGTTAGGGTTAGGGTTAGGGTCAGGTTACCCCGATCACTACCCCTCGCCCTATGCCTACGCCTAGCACTACCTCTGGTCCTACCCCTACCTCTGGCCTACAGCTTTTCCTACCTATGGGCCCACCCCCATCCCTACCCTTAGCCACAACTCCAACTCCTGGCCCAAAGCCTATTCCGAAGTTTACCCCGACACCCACCCCTTGCCCTATGACTACCCCTGCGCTACGCCTACCGCTCCCACTAGCCCTAGCTCGGGCCCTAGACCAACGCCCAGTGCTCCCTCTAGTCAGAGGCCTACCACTTACCCGAGGCCGACCAGTACACCTTGCCCTACCGTTAGCCAGAGCAGTAACCTGTGTCCTACGAAATAACCCTGGACCCACCCTTACCATACCCTAATACAGCCCTACACCTGCTCCGAGTCCTAGGACTACCCAGAGCCCTCCCGAGACACCTACCCCTAGCCCTCGGCCAACCCCTACCACTACCACTAGTCCTAGGCTTAACATGAGCCCTAACCCTAACACTGCCCGTGGGCCTCTGCCAACCACTAGCCCTTTAACTAACCCAACCCCGAGCACTACCCCTCGCCCTAGGCCTACGCCTAGCACTATCTCTGGTCATACCACTACCCGTGGCCCTACAGCTCCCCCTACCCATAGGCCCACCCCCACCCCTACCCCTAGCCAAGGCTCCAAATCCTGGCCCTAGGCCTACTCCGAGGTTTACCTCGACACCCACCCCTTGCCCTATGCCTACCCCAGCGCTACGCCTACCGCTCCCACTAGCCCTAGCTCGGGCCCTAGACCAACGCCCAAGCTCCCTCTAGTCCGAGGCCTACCACTTGACCGACGCCGACCAGTACACCTTGCCCTACCGTTAGCCAGAGCACTAACCCGTGTCCTACGAAATCACCCTGGACCCACCCTTACCACACCCTAATCCAGCCCTACACCTGTTCCGAGTCCTAGGACTACCTGGGGCCCTTCCGGGACACCTACCCCTAGCCCTCAACTAATCCCTACCACTACCACTCGTCCTAGGTTTAACATGAGCCCTAACCCTAAGACTGCCCGTGGGCCTCTGCCAACCTCTAGCCCTTCAACTAACCCTACCCCGAGCACTACCCCTCGCCCTGGGCCTACGCCTAGCACTACCTCTGGTCCTACCCCTACCCCTGGCCCTACATCTCCCCCTACCCATAGGCCCACCGCCATCCCTACCCCTAGCCACAGCTCCCACTCCTGGTCCTTGGCCTACTCCGAGGTTTACCCCGACACCCACCCCTTGCCCTTTGCCTACCCAAGTGCTACGTCTCCCGCTCCCACTAGCCCTACCTCGGGCCCTAGACCAACGCCCATGGCTCTTTCTAGTCTGAGGCATGATTAGGGTGTGGTAAGGGTGGGTCCAGGGTGATTTCGTAGGACACGGGTTAGTGCTCTGGCTAACGATAGGGCAAGGTGTACTGGTCGGCGTCGGGCAAGTGGTAGGCCTCGGACTAGAGGGAGCTTGGGCGTTGGTCTAGGGCCCGAGCTAGGGTTAGTGGGAGCGGTAGGCGTAGCGCTGGGGTAGGCATAGGGCAAGGGGTGGGTGTCGAGGTAAACCTCGGTGTAGGCCTAGGGCCAGGAGTGGGAGCTGTGGCTAGGGGTTGGAGGAGGGTGGGCCTATGGGTAGGGGGAGCTGTAGGGCCAGGGGTAGTGGTAGGACCAGCGGTAATGCTAAGCGTAGGCCTAGGGCGAGGGGTAGTGCTCGGGGTAACCTAACCCTAACCCTAACCCTAACCCTAACACTAACCCTAACCCTAGCCCTAACCCTAACACCAACCCTAACCCTAACCCTAACCCTAACCCTAACCCTATACCTAACACCAACCCTAACCCTAACCCTAACCCTAACCCTAACACCAACCCTAACCCTAACCCTAACCCTAACCCTAACCCTAACCATAACCCTAACACCAACCCTAACCCTAACCCTAACCCTAACCCTAACACCAACCCTAACCCTAATCCTAACCCTAACCCTAACCCTAACACCAACCCTAACCCTAACCCTAACCCTAACCCTAACACCAACCCTAACCCTAACCCTAACCCTAACCCTAACCCTATGCCTAACACGAAATCTAACCCTAACCCTAACCCTAACCCTAACACCAACCCTAACCCTAACCCTAACCCTAAACCTAAACCTAAACCTAACACCAACCCTAACCCTAACCCAAACCCTAACCCTAACACCAACCCTAACCCTAATCCTAACCGTAACCCTAACACCAACCCTAACCCTAACCCTAACCCTAACTCTAACCCTAACCCTAACCCTAACACCAACCCTAAACCTAACCCTAACCCTAACCCTAACACCAACCCTAACCCTAATCCTAACCCTAACCCTAACCCTAACCCTAACCCTAACCCTAACCCTATGCCTAACATGAAACCTAACCCTAAACCTAACCCTAACCCTAACACCAACCCTAAACCTAATCCTAACCCTAACCCTAACCCTAACCCTAACACTAACCCTAACCCTAACCCTAACCCTAACACCAACCCTAACCCTAACCCTAACCCTAACCCTAACCCTATACCTAACACCAACCCTAACCCTAACCCTAACCCTAACCCTAACCCTAACTCCAACCCTAACCCTAACCCTAACCCTAACACCAACCCTAACCCTAATCCTAACCCTAACCCTAACCCTAACACCAACCCTAACCGTAACCCTAACCCTAACCCTAACCCTAAACCTAACACCACCCTAACCCTAACCCTAACCCTAACCCTAACACCAACCCTAACCCTAACCCTAACCCTAAACCCTAATCCTAACCCTAACCCTAACCCTAACCCTAACCCTAACCCTAACCCTAACAAGGGCAAGGTGTACTGGTCAGCGACGGGCAAGTTCTAGGCCTCGGACTAGAAGGAGCCATGGGCGTTGGTCTAGGGCCCGAGCTAGGGCTAGTGAGAGTGGTAGGCGTAGCGCTGGGGTAGGCATAGGGCAAGGGGTGGGTGTCGAGGTAAACCTCGGAGTAGGCCTAGGGCCAGGAGTGGGAGCTGTGGCTAGTGGTAGGGTTGGGGGTGGGCCTATGGGTAGGGGGAGCTGTAGGGCCAGGGGTAGTGGTAGGACCAGAGGTAGTGCTAGGCGTAGGCCTAGGGCGAGGGGTAGTGCTAGGGGTAGGGTTAGTTGAAGGGCTAGTGTTTGGCAGAGGCCCACGGGCAGTGTTAGGGTTAGGGCTCATGTTAAGACTAGGACTAGTGGTAGTGGTAGGGGTTGGCCGAGGACTAGGGGTAGGTGTCACGAAATGGCTCCGGGTAGTCCTAGGGCTCCGAACGAATGTAGGGCTGGATTAGGGTGTGGCTAATGGTGGGTCCAGGGTGATTTCGTAGGACACGGGTTAGTGCTCTGGCTATCGGTAGGGCAAGGTGTACCGGTTGGCGACGGGCAAGTGCTAGGCTTCGGACTAGAGTGAGCACTGGGCGTTGGTCTAGGGCCCGAGGTAGGGCTAGTGGGAGCGGTAGGCGTAGCGCTGTGGTAGGCAAAGGGCAAGGGGTGTGTGTCGGGGTAAACCTCGGAGTAGTCCTAGGGCCAGGAGTGGGAGCTGTGGCTAGGGGTAGTGATGGGGGTGGGCCTATAAGTAGGAAGAGCTGTAGGGCCACGGGTATGGGTAGGACCAGAGGTATTGCTACGCGTAAGCCTAGGATGAGGGGTAGTGCTCGGGGTAGGGTTAGGTGAAGGGCTAGTGGTTGTCAGAGGCCCACGGGCAGTGTTAGGGTTAGGGCTCATATTAGGCCTAGGACTAGTGGTAGTGGTAGGGGATGGCCGAGGGCTAGGGGTAACTGTCACGGGAGAGATCCGGGTAGTCCTAGGACTTCGAACGGATGTAGCGCTGGATTAGGGTGTGGCTAATGGTGGGTCCAGGGTGATTTCGTAGGACACTGGTTAGTGCTCTGGCTATCGGTCGGGCAAGGTGTACCGGTGGCGACGGGCAAGTGCTAGGCTTCGGACTAGAATAAGCACTGGGCGTTGGTCTAGGGCCCGAGGTAGGGCTAGTGGGAACGGTAGGCGTAGCGCTGGGGTAGGCACAGGGCAAGGGGTGGGTGTCGGGGTAAACCTCGGAGTAGGCCTAGGACCAGGAGTGGGAGCTGTGGCTAGCGGTAGGCATGGGGGTGGGCCTATGGGTAGGGGGAGCTGTAGAAACAGTGGTAAAGGTAGGACCATAGGTAGTGCTAGGCGTAGGCCTAGAGCGAGGGGTAGTGCTCGAGGTAACCTAACCCTAACCCTAACACTAACACTAAACCTAACCCTAACCCTAACACCAACCCTAACCCTAACCGTAAACCTAACCCTATTCCTAACACCAACCCTAACCCTAACCCTAACGCTAACCCTAACACCAACCCTAACCCTAACCCTAACCCTAAACCTAACCCTAACCCTAACCCTAACCCTAACACCAACCCTAACCCTAACCCTAACCCTAACCCTAACACCAACCGTAACCCTAATCCTAATCCTAACCCTAACCCTAACACCAAACCTTACCCTAACCCTAACCCTAACCCTAACATCAACCCTAACCCTAACCCTAACCCTAACCCTAACTTTAACCCTAACCCTATACCTTACACCAACCCTAACCCTAACCCTAACCCTAACCTTAACACCAACCCTAACCCTAATCCTAACCCCACCCCAAACCCTAACCCTAACACTAACCCTTACCCTAACCCTAACCCTAACACCAACCCTAACCCTAACCCTAACCCTAACACTATACCTAACACCAACCCTAACCCTAACCCTTACCCTGACCCTAACACAAACCCTAACCCTAACGCTAACCCTAACCCTAACACCAACCCTAACCCTAATCCTAACCCTAACCCCAACCATAACCCTAACCCTAACCCTAACACCAACCCTAACACTAACCCTAACCCTAAACCTAACACCAACCCTAACCCTAACCCTAACCCTAACCCTAACACCAACCCTAGCCCTAACCCTAAACCTAAACCCTAATCCAACCCTAACCCTAACCCTAACACTAACCCTAACAAGAGCAAGGTGTACTGGTCAGCGACGGGCAAGTTCTAGGCCTCGGACTAGAGGGAGCCATGGGCGTTGGTCTAGGGCCCGAGCTAGGGCTAGTGAGAGCGGTAGGCGTAGCGCTGGGGTAGGCATAGGGCAAGGGGTGTGTGTTGAGGTAAACCTCGGAGTAGGCCTAGGGCCAGGAGTGGGAGCTGTGGCTAGGGGTAGGGGTGGGGGTGGGCCTATGGGTAGGGGGAGCTGTAGGGCCAGGGGTAGTGGTAGGACCAGAGGTAGTGCTAGGCGAAGGCCTAGGGCGAGGTGTAGTGCGCGGGGTAGGGTTAGTTGAAGGGCTAGTGTTTGGCAGAGGCCCACGGGCAGTGTTAGGGTTAGGGCTCATGTTAAGACTAGGACTAGTGGTAGTGGTAGGAGTTGGCCGAGGGCTAGGGGTAGGTGTCACGAAATGGCTCCGGGTAGTCCTAGGACTCGGAAAAGGTGTAGGGCTGTATTAGGGTGTGGTAAGGGTGGGTCCAGGGTGATTTCGTAGGACACGGGTTACTGCTCTGCCTAATGGTAGGGCAAGGTGTACTAGTCGGCCTCGGGCAAGTGGTAGGCCTCTGACTAGAGAGAGCACTGGGCGTTGGTCTAGGGCCCGAGGTAGGGCTAGTGGGAGCGGTAGGCGTAGCGCTGGGATAGGCATAGGGCAAGGGGTGGGTGTCGGGGTAAACTTCGGAGTAGGCTTTGGGCCAGGAGTTGGAGTTTTGGCTAGGGGTAGGGATGGGGGTGGGCCCAGGGGTAGGGGGAGCTGTAGGGCCAGGGGTAGGGGTAGGACCAGAGGTAGTGCTAGGCGTAGGCCTAGGGCGAGGGGTAGTGCTCGTGGTAGGGTTACTTGAAGGGCTAGTGGTTGGCAGAGGCCCACGGGCAGTGTTAGGGTTAGGGCTCATGTTAAGCCTAGGACTAGTGGTAGTGGTAGGGGTTGGCAGAGGGCTAGGGGTAGGTGTCACGGGAGAGCTCCGGGTAGTCCTAAGACTCAGAACAGGTGTAGGGCTGGATTAGGGTGTGGTAAGGGTGGGTCCAGGGTGATTTCGTAGGACAAGGGTTACTGCTCTGGCTAACGGTAGGGCAAGGTGTACTGGTCGGCCTCGGGCAAGTGGTAGGCCTCTGACTAGAGAGAGCACTGGGCGTTGGTCTAGGGTCCGAGCTAGGGCTAGTGGGAGCGGTAGGCGTAGCGCTGGGATAGGCATAGGGCAAGGGGTGGGTGTCGGGGTAAACTTCGGAGTAGGCTTTGGGCCAGGAGTTGGAGTTTTGGCTAGGGGTAGGGATGGGGGTGGGCCCAGGGGTAGGGGGAGCTGTAGGGCCAGGGGTAGGGGTAGGACCAGAGGTAGTGCTAGGCGTAGGCCTAGGGCGAGGGGTAGTGCTCGGGGTAGGGTTAGTTGAAGGGCTAGTGGTTGGCAGAGGCCCACGGGCAGTGATAGCGTTAGGGCTCATGTTAAGCCTAGGACTAGTGGTAGTGGTAGGGGTTGGCCGATGGCTAGGGGTAGGTGTCACGGGAGGGCTCCGGGTAGTCCTAGGACTCAGAACAGGTGTAGGGCTGGATTAGGGTGCGGTAAGGGTGGTTCCAGGGTGATTTCGTAGGACACGGTTTACTGCTCTGGCTAACGGTAGGGCAAGGTGTACTGGTCGGCGACGGGCAAGTGCTAGGCCTCGGACTAGATGAGCACTGGACTTTGGTCTAGGGCCCGAGCTAGGGCTAGTGGGAGCGATAGGCGTAGCGCTGGGGTAGGCATAGGGCAAGGGGTGGGTGTCGGGGTAAACCTCGGAGTAGGCTTTGGGCCAGAGATTGGAGTTGTGGCCATGGGTAGGGATGGGGGTGGGCCTATTAGTAGGGGGAGATGTAGGGCCAGGGGTAGGGGTAGGACCAGAGGTAGTGCTAGGCTTAAGCCTAGAGTGTGCGGTAGTGCTCGGGGTAGGGTTAGGTGAAGGGCTAGTGGTTGGCAGAGGCCCACGGACAGTGTTAGGGTTAGGGCTCATGTTAGGCCTAGGACTAGTGGTAGTGGTAGGGGATAGCCGAGGGCTAGGGGTAGGTGTCACGGGACGGCTCCGGGTAGTCCTAGGACTCCGAACAGATGTAAGGCATGATTAGGGTGTGGCTAATGGTGGGTCCAGGGTGACTTCGTAGGACAAGGGTTAGTGATCTGGCTTTCGGTAGGTCAGGGTGTATTGGTCGGTGACGGGCAAGTGCTAGGCTTCGGACTAGAGTGAGCACTGGGCGTTGGTCTAGGGCCCGAGGTAGGGCTAGTGGGAGCGGTAGGCGTAGCGCTGTGGTAGGCAAAGGGCAAGGGGTGGGTGTCGGGGTAAACCTCGGAGTAGGCCTAGGACCAGGAGTGGGAGCTGTGTCTAGGGGTAGGGATGGGGGTGGGCCAATGGGTAGGGGGAGCTGTAGGGCCAGGGGTAGGGGTAGGACCAGAGGTAGTGCCAGGCGTATGCCTAGGGCGAGGGGTAGTGCTCGGGGTGACCTAACCCTAACCCTAACCCTAACCCTAACCCAAACCCTAACACCAAACCTAACCCTAATCCTAACCCTAACCCTAACACCAACCCTAACCCTAACACCAACCCTAACCCTAATCCTAACTCTAAACCTAACACCAACCCTAACCCTAACCCTAACCCTAAACACTAACCCTAACCCTTACCCTAACCCTAACAAGGGCAATGTGTACTAGTCAGCAACGGGCAAGTTCTAGGCCTCGGACTAGAGGGAGCCATGGGCGTTGGTCTAGGGCTCGAGCTAGGGCTAGTGGGAGCGGTAGGCGTAGCGCTGGGGTAGGCATAGGGTAAGGGGTGGGTGTCGAGGTAAACCTCGGAGTAGGCCTAGGACCAGGAGTGGGAGCTGTGGCTAGGGGTAGGGGTGGGGGTGGGCCTATGGGTAGGGGGAGCTGTAGGGCCAGGGGTAGTGGTAGGACCAGAGGTAGTGCTAGGCGTAAGCCTAGGGCGAGGGGTAGTGCTCGGGGTAGGGTTAGTTGAAGGGCTAGTGTTTGGCAGAGGCCCACGGGCAGTGTTAGGGTTAGGGCTCATGTTAAGCCTAGGACTAGTGGTAGTGGTAGGGGTTGGCCGAGGGATAGAGTTAGGTGTCACAAAATGGCTCCGGGTAGTCCTAGGACTCGGAACACGCGTAGGGCTGTATTAGGGTGTGGTAAGTGTGGGTCCAGGGTGATTTCGTAGGACACGGGTTACTGCTCTGGCTAACGGTAGGGCAAGGTGTACTGTTCGGCCTCGGGCAAGTGGTAGGCCTCTGACTAGAGAGAGCACTGGGCGTTGGTCTAGGGCCCGAGCTAGGGCTAGTGGGAGCGGTAGGCGTAGCGCTGGGATAGGCATAGGTCAAGGGGTGGGTGTCGGGGTAAACTTCGGAATAGGCTTTAGGCCAGGAGTTGGAGTTTTGGCTAGGGGTAGGGATGGGGGTGGGCCCAGGGGTAGGGGGAGCTGTAGGGCCAGGGGTAGCGGTAGGACCAGAGGTAGTGCTAGGCGTAGGCCTAGGGCGAGGGGTAGTGCTCGGGGTAGGGTTAGTTGAAGGGCTAGTGTTTGGCAGAGGCCCACGGGCAGTGTTAGGGTTAGGGCTCATGTTAAGCCTAAAACTAGTGGTAGTGGTAGGGGTTGGCCGAGGGGTAGGGGTTGGTGTCACGGGAGGGCTCCGTGTAGTCCTAAGACTCAGAACAGGTGTAGGGCTGGATTAGGGTGTGGCTAATGGTGGGTCCAGGGTGATTTCGTAGGACAAGGGTTAGTGATCTGGCTATCGGTAGGGCAAGGTGTACTGGTCGGTGACGGGCAAGTGCTAGGCTTCGGACTAGAGTGAGCACTGGGCGTTGGTCTAGGGCCCGAGGTAGGGCTAGTGGGAGCGGTAGGCGTAGCGCTGGGGTAGGCAAAGGGCAAGGGTTGGGTGTCGAGGTAAACCTCGGAGTAGACCTAGAGCCAGGAGTGGGAGCTGTGGCTAGGGGTAGGGGAGGGGGTGGGCCTATGTGTAGGGGGAGCTGTAGGGACAGGGGTAGGGGTGGGACCAGAGTTAGTGCTAGGCGTAGGCCTAGGGCGAGGGGTAGTGCTCAAGGTAACCTAACACTAACCCTAACCCTATCACTAACCCTCACCCTAACCCTAACCCTAACACCAACCCTAACCCTAACCCTAATGCTAACCCTAACCCTATACCTAACACCAACCCTAATTCTAACCCTAACCCTAACCCTAACACCAACCCTAACCCTAACCCTAACCCTAACCCTATACCTAACACCAACCCTAACCCTAACCCTAACACTAACCCTAACCCTAAAACCAACCCTAACCCTAACCCTAACCCTAACCCTAACCCTAACCCTATACCTAACACCAACCCTAACCCTAACCCTAAACCCTAACCCTAACCCTAACCCTAACCTGAACCCTAACCCTAACAAGGGCAAGGTGTACTGGTCGGCCTCGGACAAGTGATAGACCTCTGACTAGATGAGCACTGGGCGTTGGTCTAGGGCCCGAGCTAGGGCTAGTGGGAGCGATAGGCGTAGCGCTTGGGTAGGCATAGAGCAAGGGGTGGGAGTCAAGGTAAACCTCGGAGTAGGCTTTGGCCCAGGAGTGAAGTTGTAGATAGGGGTAGGGTTGGGGGTGGGCCTATGGGTAGGGGAAGCTGTAGGGCCAGGGGTAGCGGTAGGACCAGAGGTAGTGCTAGGCGGACGCCTAGGGCGAGGGGTAGTGCTCGGGGTAGGGTTAGTTGAAAGGCTAGTGTTTGGCAGAGGCCCACGGGCAGTGTTAAGGTTAAGGCTCATGTTAAGCCTAGGACTAGTGGTAGTGGTAGGGGTTGGCCGAGGGCTACGGGTAGGTGTCACGGGAGGGCTCCGAGTAGTCCTAGGACTCGGACGGGTGTAGGGCTGGATTAGTGTGTGGTAAGGGTGGGTCCAGGGTGATTTCGTAAAACACGGGTTAGTGTTCTGGCTATTGGTAGGCAAGGTGTACTGGTCGGCGACGGGCAAGTGCTAGGCTTCGGACTTGAGTGAGCACTGGGTGTTGGTCTAGGGCCCGGGGTAGGGCTAGTGGGAGCGGTAGGCATAGCGCTAGGGTAGGCAAAGGGCAAGGGGTGGGTGTCGGGGTAAATCTCGGAGTAGGCCTAGGACCAGGAGTGAAAGCTGTGGCTAGGGGTAGGGATGGGGGTGGGCCTATGGGTAGGGGGAGCTGTAGGGCCAGGGGTAGGGGTAGGATCAGAGGTAGTGCTAGGCGTATGCCTAGGGCGAGGGGTAGTGCTCGGGGTAACCTAACCCTAACCCTAACCCTAACACTAACACTAACCCTAACCCTAACCCTGACCCTAACCCTTACCCTAACCCTAACACCAACCCTAACCCTAACCCTAACCCTAAACCGAAACCTAACACCAACCTTAACCTAACCCTAACCCTAACCCTAACACTAACCGTAACCCTAACCCTAACCCTAACACCAACCCTAAACCTAACCCTAACCCTAACCCTAACCCTATACCTAACACCAACCTTAACCCTAACCCTAACCCTAATCCTAACACCAACCCTAACCCTAATCCTAACCCTAACCCTAACCCTAACACCAACCCTAACTCTAACCCTAACCCTAACCCTAACACCAACCCTAACCCTAATCCTAACCCTAACCCTAACCCTAACACCAACCCTAACCCTAACCTTAACCCTAACCCTAACACCAACCCTAACCCTAACCCTAACCCTAACCCTAACCCTATACCTAACACCAACCCTAACCCTAACTCTAACACTAACACCAACCCTAACACTAATCCTAACCGTAACCCTAACCCTAACCCTAACACTAACCCTAACCCTAACCCTAACCCTAACACCAACCCTAAACCTAACCCTAACCCTAACCCTAACCCTATACCTAACACCAACCCTAACCCTAACCCTAACCCTAACCCTAACCCTAACACCAACCCTAACCGTAACCCTAACCCTAACCCTAACCCTAACACCAACCCTAACCCTTATCCTAACCCTAACCCTAACCCTAACCCTAACCCTAACACCAACCCTAACCCTAACCCTAACCCTAAACCTAACACCAACCCTAACCCTAACCCTAACCCTAAAGCTAACACCAACCGTAACCCTAACCCTAACCCTAAACCCTAATCCTAACCCTAAACCTAACTGTAACCCTAACCCTAACCCTAACCCTAACAAGGGCAAGGTATACTGGTCAGCGACGGGCAAGTTCTAGGCCTCGGACTAGAGGGAACCATGGGCGTTGGTCTAGGGCCCGAGCTAGGGCTAGTGAGAGCGGTAGGCATAGCGCTGTGATAGGCATAGGGCAAGGGGTGGGTGTCGAGGTAAACCTCGGAGTAGGCTTAGGGCCAGGAGAGGGAGCTGTGGCTAGGGGTAGGGATGGGGGTGGGCCTATAAATAGGGAGAGCTGTAGAACCAGGGGTAGGGGTAGGACCAGAGGTAGTGCTAGGCGTAAGCCTAGGGCGAGGGGCCGTGCTCGGGGTAGGGTTAGGTGAAGGGCTAGTGGTTGGCAGAGGCCCTCGGGCAGTGTTAGGGTTAGGGCTCATGTTAGGCCTAGGACTAGTGGTAGTGGTAGGGGATGGCCGAGGGCTAGGGGTAACTGTCACAAGAGGGCTCCGGGTAGTCCTAGGACTTTGAACGGATGTAGGGCTGGATTAGGGTGTGGCTAATGGTGCGTCCAGGGTGATTTCGTAGGACACGGGTTAGTGCTCTGGCTATCGGTAGGGCAAGGTGTAACGGTTGGAGACGGGCAAGTGCTAGGCTTCGGACTAGAGTGAGCACTGGGCGTTGGTCTAGGGCCCGAGGTACGGCTAGTGGGAGCGGTACGCGTAGCGCTGGTGTAGGCAAAGGGCAAGGGGTGGGTGTCGGGGTAAACCTCGGAGTAGGCCTAGGACCAGGAGTGGGAGCTGTGGCTAGGGGTAGGGATGGGGGTGGGCCTATGGGTAGGGGGAGCTGTAGGGACAGGGGTAGGGGTGGGACCAGAGGTAGTGCTAGGCGTAGGCCTAGGGCGAGGGGTAGTGCTCGGGGTAACCTAACACTAACCCTAACCCTAACCCTATTACTAACCCTAACCCTAACCCTAACCCTAACACCAACCCTAACCCTAACCCTAATGCTAACCCTAACCCTATACCTAACACCAACCCTAACCCTAACCCTAACCCTAACCCTAACACCAACCCTAACACTAATCCTAACCCTAACCATAACCCTATACCTAACTCCAACCCTAACCCTAACCCTAACCCTAACTTTAACACCACCCCTAACCCTAACCCTAACCCTATACCTAACACCAACCCTAACCCTAACCCTAACCCTAACACCAACCCTAACCCTAACCCTAACCCTAACCCTAACCCTATACCTAACGCCAACCCTAACCCTAACCCTAAACCCTAACCCTAACCCTAACCCTAACCCTAACCCTAAACCTAACCCTAACAAGGGCAAGGTGTACCGGTCAGCGACGGGCAAGTTCTAGGCCTCGGACTAGAGGGAGCCATGGGCGTTGGTCTACGGCCCGAGCTAGGGCTAGTGGAAACGGTAGGCGTAGCGCTGGGGTAGGCATAGGGCAAGGGGTGAGTGTCGAGGTGAACCTCGGTGTAGGCCTAGGGCCAGGAGTGGGAGCTGTGGCTAGGGGTAGGGGTGGGGGTGGACCTATGGGTAGGGGGAGCTGTAGGTCCAGGGGTAGTGGTAGGACCAGATGTAGTGCTAGGCATAGGTCTAGGGCGAGGGGAAGTGCTCGGGGTAGGGTTAGTTGAAGGGCTAGTGGTTGGCAGAGGCCCACGGGCAGTGTTAGGGTTAGGGCTTATGTTAAGCCTAGGACTAGTGGTAGTGGTAGGGGTTGGCCGAGGGCTAGTGGTAGGTGTCACGGGAGGGCTCCGTGTAGTCCTAGGACTCGGAACAGGTGTAGGGCTGGATTAGGGTGTGGAAAGGGTGAGTCCAGGGTGATTTCGTAGGACAAGGGTTACTGCTCTGGCTAACGGTAGGGCAAGGTGTACTGGTCGGCCTCGGGCAAGTGGTAGACCTCTGACTAGATGAGCACTGGGCGTTGGTCTAGGGCCCGAGCTAGGGCTAGTGGGAGTCATAGGCGTAGCGCTGGGGCAGGCATAGAGCAAGGGGTGGGAGTCAAGGTAAACCTCGGAGTAGGCTTTGGCGCAGGAGTTGGAGTTGTGGATAGGGGTAGGGATGGGGGTGGCCCCATGGGTAGGGGGAGCTATAGGGCCAGGGGTAGCGGTAGGACCAGAGGTAATGCTAGGCGTACGCCGAGGGCGAGGGGTAGTGCTCTGGGTAAGGATGGTGAAGGGCTAGTGGTTGGCTGAGGCCCACGGGCAGTGTTAGTCTTAGGGCTCATGTTAGGCCTAGGACTAGTGGTAGTGGAAGGGGATGGCCGAGGGCTAGGGATAGGTGTCAGGGGAGGGCTCTGGGTAGTCCTAGGACTCGGAACGGGTGTAGGGCTGGATTAGGGTGTGGTAAGGGTTGGTCCAGGGTGATTTTGGAGGACACGGGTTAGTGTTCTGGCTATTGGTAGGCAAGGTGTACTGGTCGGCGACGGGCAAGTGCTAGGCTTCGGGCTAGAGTCAGCACTGGGCGTTGGTCTAGGGCCCGAGCTAGGGCTAGTGGGAGCGGTAGGCGTAACGCTGGGGTAGGCATAGGGCAAGGGGTGGGTGTCGAGGTAAACCTCGGAGTAGGCCTAGGGCCAGGAGTGGGAGCTGTGGCTAGGGGTAGGGGTGGGGGTGGGCCTATGGGTAGGGGGAGCTGTAGGGCCAGGGGTAGGGGTAGGACCAGAGGTAGTGCTAGACGTAGGCCTAGGGCGAGGGGTAGTGCTCGGGGTAGGGTTAGTTGAAGGGCTAGTGGTTGGCAGAGGCCCACGGGCAGTGTTAGGGTTAGGGCTCATGTTAAGCCTAGGACTAGTGGTAGTGGTAGGGATTGGCCGAAGGCTAGGGGTAGGTGTCACCGAAGGGCTCCGGGTAGGTCTAGGACTCGGAACAGGTGTAGGGCTGGATTACGTTTGGTAAGGGTGGGTCCAGGGTGATTTCGTAGGACACGGGTTACTGCTCTGGCTAACGGTTGGGCATGGTGTACTGGTCGGCGACGAACAAGTGCTAGGCCTCGGACTAGATGAGCACTGGGCGTTGGGTTTAGGGCCCGAGCTAGGGCTAGAGGGAGCGTTAGGCGTAGCGCTGGGGTAGGCATAGGGCAAGGGGTGGGTGTCGGGGTAAACCTCGGAGTCGGCCTAGTGCCAGGAGTTGGAGCTGTGGGTAGGGGTAGGCATTTGGGTGTGCCTATGGTTAGTGGGAGCTGTAGGGCCAGGGGTAGCGGTAGGACCAGAGATAGTGCTAGGCATAGGCCTAGGGCGAGGGGTAGTGCTCTGGGTAAGGATGGTGAAGGGCTAGTGGTTGGCTGAGGCCCACGGGCAGTGTTAGTCTTAGGGCTCATGTTAGGCCTAGGACTAGTGGTAGTGGTAGGGGATGGCCGAGGGCTAGGGATAGGTGTCAGGGGAGGGCTCCGGGTAGTCCTAGGACTCAGAACGGGTGTAGGGCTGGATTAGGGTGTGGTAAGGGTTGGTCCAGGGTGATTTTGGAGGACACGGGTTAGTGCTCTGGCTATCGGTAGGGCAAGGTGTACTGGTTGGCGACAAGCAAGTGCTAGGTTTCGGACTAGAGTGAGCACTGGGCGTTTGTCTAGGGCCCGAGGTAGGCTAGTGGGAGCGGTAGGCTTAGCGCTTGGGTAGGCAAAGGGCAAGGGGTGGGTGTCGGGGTAAACCTCGGAGTAGGCCTAGGACCAGGAGTGGGAGCTGTGGCTAGGGGTAGGGATGGGGGTGGGCCTATGGGTAGGGGGAGCTGTAGGGACAGGGGTAGGTGTAGGACCAGAGGTAGTGCTAGGCGTAGGCCTAGGGCGAGGGGTAGTGCTCGGGGTAACCTAACCCTAACCCTAACACCAACCCTAACCCTAACCCTAACCCTAATACCAACCCTAACCCTAACCCTATACCTAACACCAACCCTAACCTTAACCCTAACCCTAACCCTAACACCAACCCTAACTCTAACCGTAACCCTAACCCTAACCCTAACCCTAACCCTAACACCAACCCTAACTCTAACCCTAACGCTAACCCTAACACCAACCCTAACCCTAACCCTAACCCTAACCCTAACCCTAAAACCAACCCTAACCCTAAACCTAACCCTAACCCTAACACCAACCCTAACCCTAACCCTAACCCTAACCCTAACCCTAAAACCAACCCTAACCCTAAACCTAACCCTAACCCTAACACCAACCCTAACCCTAATCCTAAACCTAACCCTAACCCTAACACCAACCCTAACCCTAAGCCTAACCCTAACCCTAACACCAACCCTAACCCTAACCCTAACCTTAACCCTAACCCTATGCCTAACACGAACCCTAACCCTAACCCTAACCCTAACACCAACCCTAACCCTAACCCTAACCCTAACCCTAAACCTAACACCAACCCTAACCCTAACCCAAACACTAACCCTAACACCAAAACTAACCCTAACCCTAACCCTAACCCTAACACCAACCCTAACCCTAACCCTAACTCTAACCCTAACCCTAACCCTAACACCAACCCTAACCCTAACCCTAACCCTAACCCTAACACCAACCCTAACTCTAATCCTAACCCTAACCCTAACCCTAACACCAACCCTAACTCTAACCCTAACCCTAAACCTAACACCAACCCTAACCCTAACCCTAACCCTAACCCTAACCCTAACCCTAACCCTATGCCTAACACCAACACTAACCCTAACCCTAACCCTAACCCTAACACCAACCCTAACCCTAACCCTAACCCTAACCCTAACACCAACCCTAACCCTAACCCTAACCCTAACCCTAACACCAACCCTAACCATAATCCTAACCCTAACACTAACCCTAACACCAACCCTAACCCTAACCCTAACACCAACCCTAACCCTAACCCTAACACTCACCCTATGCCTAACATGAACACTAACCCTAACCCTAACCCTAACCCTAACACCAACCCTAACCCTAACCCTATCCCTAACACCAACCCTAACCCTAATCCTAACCCTAACCCTAACCCTAACACCAACCCTAACCCTAACCCTAACCCTAACCCTAACACCAACCCTAACCCTAACCCTAACCCTAACCCTAACCCTATGCCTAACACGAACCCTAACCCTAAACCTAACCCTAACCCTAACACCAACCCTAACCCTAATCCTAACCCTAAACCTAACCCTAACCCTAACACTAACCCTAACCCTAACCCTAACCCTAACACCAACCCTAACCCTAACCCTAACCCTAACCCTAACCCTAACCCTATACCTAACACCAACCCTAACCCTAACCCTAACCCTAACCCTAACCCTAACCGTAACCCTAACCCTAACCCTAAACCTAACACCAACCCTAACCCTAACCCTAACCCTAACCCTAACACCAACCCTAACCCTAACCCTAACCCTAAACCCAAATCCTAACCCTAACCCTAACCCTAACCCTAACCCTAACCCTAACAAGGGCAAGGTGTACTGGTCAGCGACGGGCAAGTTCTAGGCCTCGGACTAGAAGGAGCCATGGGCGTTGGTCTAGGGCCCGAGCTAGGGCTAGTGAGAGCGGTAGGCGTAGCGCTGGGGTAGGCATAGGGCAAGGGGTGGGTGTCGAGGTAAACCTCGGAGTAGGCCTAGGGCCAGGAGTGGGAGCTGTGGCTAGTGGTAGGGTTGGGGGTGGGCCTATGGGTAGGGGGAGCTGTAGGGCCAGGGGTAGTGGTAGGACCAGAGGTAGTGCTAGGCGTAGGCCTAGGGCGAGGGGTAGTGCTCGGGGTAGGGTTAGTTGAAGGGCTAGTGTTTGGCAGAGGCCCACGGGCAGTGTTAGGGTTAGGGCTCATGTTAAGCCTAGGACTAGTGGTAGTGGTAGGGGTTGGCCGAGGACTAGGGGTAGGTGTCACGAAATGGCTCCGGGTAATCCTAGGACTCCGAACAGATGTAGGGCTGATTAGGGTGTGGCTAATGGTGGGTCCAGGGTGATTTCGTAGGACACGGGTTAGTGCTCTGGCTATCGGTAGGGCAAGGTGTACCGGTTGGCGACGGGCAAGTGCTAGGCTTCGGACTAGAGTGAGCACTGGGCGTTGGTCTAGGGCCCGAGGTAGGGCTAGTGGGAGTGGTAGGCGTAGCGTTGTGGTAGGCAAAGGGCAAGGGGTGGGTGTCGGGGTAAACCTCGGAGTAGGCCTAGGACCATGAGTGGGACCTGTGGCTAGGGGTAGGGATGGGGGTGGGCCTATGGGTAGGGGGAGCTGTAGGGACAGGGGTAGGGGTAGGACCAGAGGTAGTGCTAGGCGTAGGCCTAGGGCGAGGGGTAGTGCTCGGGGTAACCTAACCCTAACCCTAACCCTAACCCTAACCCTAACCCTAACACCAACCGTAACACTAACCCTAATTCTATACCTAACACCAACCCTAACCCTAAACCTAACCCTAACCCTAACCCTAAAACCAACCCTAACCCTAACCCTAACCTTAACCCTAACACTAACCCTAACCCTAACCCTACCCTAACACCAACCCTAACCCTAACCCTAACCCTAACCCTAACACTATACCTATCACCAACCCTAACCCTAACCCTAACCCTAACACCAAACCTAAACGTAACCCTAAACCTAACCCTAACCCTAAAACCAACCCTAACCCTAATCCTAACCCTAACCCTAAACCTAACACCAACCCTAACCCTAACCCTAACCCTAACCCTAACAAGGGCAAGGTGTACTGGTCAGCGACGGGCAAGTTCTAGGCCTCGGACTAGAGGGAGCCATGGGCGTTGGTCTAGGGCCCGAGCTAGGGCTAGTGAGAGCGGTAGGCGTAGCGCTGGGGTAGGCATAGAGCCAGGGGTGGGTGTCGAGGTAAACCTCGGAGTAGGCCTAGGGCCAGGAGTGGGAGCTGTGGCTAGGGGTAGGGATGGGGTTGGGCCTATAAGTAGGGGGAGCTGTAGAACCAGGGGTAGGGGTAGGACCAGAGGTAGTGCTAGGCGTAAGCCTAGGGCGAGGGGTAGTGCTCGGGGTAGGGTTAGGTGAAGGGCTAGTGGTTGGCAGAGGCCCACGGGCAGTGTTAGGGTTAGGGCTCATGTTAGGCCTAGGACTAGTGGTAGTGGTAGGGGTTGGCCGAGGGCTAGGGGTAGGTGTCACGGGAGGGCTCCGAGTAGTCCTAGGACTCGGAACGGGTGTAGGGCTGGATTAGGGTGTGGCTAATGGTGGGTCCAGGGTGATTTCGTAGGACACGGGTTAGTGCTCTGGCTATCGGTAGGGCAAGGTGTACCGGTTGGCGACGGGCAAGTGCTAGGCTTCGGACTAGAGTGAGCACTGGGCGTTGGTCTAGGGCCCGAGGTAGGGCTAGTGGGAGCGGTAGGCGTAGCGCTATGGTAGGCAAAGAGCAAGGGGTGGGTGTCGGGGTAAACCTCGGAGTAGGCCTAGGACCAGGAGTGGGAGCTGTGGCTAGGGGTAGGGATGGGGGTGGGCCTATGGGTAGGGGGAGCTGTAGGGACAGGGGTAGGGGTAGGACCAGAGTTAGTGCTAGGCGTAGGCCTAGGGCGAGGGGTAGTGCTCGGGGTAACCTAACCCTAACCCTAACCCTAACCCTAACACCAACCCTAACACTAACCCTAACCCTAACCCTAATCCTAACCCTAACACCAACCCTAACCCTAACCCTAACCCTAACCCTAACACCAACCCTAACCATAATCCTAACCCTAACCCTAACCCTAACACCAACCCTAACCCTAACCCTAACCCTAACACCAACCCTAACCCTAACCCTAACCCTCACCCTATGCCTAACACGAACCCTAACCCTAACCCTAACCCTAACCCTAACACCAACCCTAACCCTAATCCTAACCCTAACCCTAACCCTAACCCTAACACTAACCCTAACCCTAACACCAACCCTAACCCTAACCCTATCCCTAACACCAACCCTAACCCTAATTTTAACCCTAACCCTAACCCTAACACCAACCCTAACCCTAACCCTAACCCTAACACCAACCCTAACCCTAACCCTAACACTAACCCTAACCCTAGGCCTAACACGAACCCTAACCCTAAACCTAACCCTAACCCTAACACCAACCCTAACCCTAATCCTAACCCTAATCCTAACCCTAACCCTAACACTAACCCTAACCCTAACCCTAACCCTAACACCAACCCTAACCCTAACCCTAACCCTAACCCTAACCCTATACCTAACACCAACCCTAACCCTAACCCTAACCCTAACCCTAACCCTAACCGTAACCCTAACCCTAACCCTAACCCTAACCCTAAACCTAACACCAACCCTAACCCTAACCCTAACCCTAACCCTAACACAAACCCTAACCCTAACCCTAACCCTAAACCCAAATCCTAACCCTAACCCTAACCCTAACCCTAACCCTAACCCTAACAAGGGCAAGGTGTAGTGGTCAGCGACGGGCAAGTTCTAGGCCTCGGACTAGAAGGAGCCATGGGCGTTGGTCTAGGGCCCGAGCTAGGGCTAGTGAGAGCGGTAGGCGTAGCGCTGGGGTAGGCATAGGGCAAGGGGTGGGTGTCGAGGTAAACCTCGGAGTAGGCCTAGGGCCAGGAGTGGGAGCTGTGGCTAGTGGTAGGGTTGGGGGTGGGCCTATGGGTAGGGGGAGCTGTAGGGCCAGGGGTAGTGGTAGGACCAGAGGTAGTGCTAGGCGTAGGCCTAAAGCGAGGGGTAGTGCGCGGAGTAGGGTTAGTTGAAGGGCTAGTGTTTGGCAGAGGCCCACGGGCAGTGTTAGGGTTAGGGCTCATGTTAAGCCTAGGACTAGTGGTAGTGGTAGGGGTTGGCCGAGGACTAGGGGTAGGTGTCACGAAATGGCTCCGGGTAATCCTAGGACTCCGAACGGATGTAGGGCTGATTAGGGTGTGGCTAATGGTGGGTCCAGGGTGATTTCGTAGGACATGGGTTAGTGCTCTGGCTATCGGTAGGGCAAGGTGTACCGGTTGGCGACGGGCAAGTGCTAGGCTTCGGACTACAGTGAGCACTGGGCGTTGGTCTAGGGCCCGAGGTAGGGCTAGTGGGAGCGGTAGGCGTAGCACTATGGTAGGCAAAGAGCAAGGGGTGGGTGTCGGGGTAAACCTCGGAGTAGGCCTAGGACCAGGAGTGGGAGATGTGGCTAGGGGTAGGGATGGGGGTGGGCCTATGGGTAGGGGGAGCTGTAGGGACAGGGGTAGGGGTAGGACCACAGGTAGTGCTAGGCGTAGGCCTAGGGCGAGGGGTAGTGCTCGGGGTAACCTAACCCTAACCCTAACCTTAACCCTAACACTAATCCTAACCCTAACCCTAACCCTAACACCAACCCTAACACTAACCCTAACCCTAACCCTAACCCTAACCCTAACACCAACCCTAACCCTAACCCTAACCCTAACCCTAACACCAACCCTAACCATAATCCTAACCCTAACCCTAACCCTAACACCAACCCTAACCCTAACCCTAACCCTAACACCAACCCTAACCCTAACCCTAACACTCACCCTATGCCTAACACGAACACTAACCCTAACCCTAACCCTAACCCTAACACCAACCCTAACCCTAATCCTAACCCTAACCCTAACCCTAACCCTAACCCTAACCCTAACCCTAACACCAACCCTAACCCTAACCCTATCCCTAACACCAACCCTAACCCTAATCCTAACCCTAACCCTAACCCTAACACCAACCCTAACCCTAACCCTAACCCTAACCCTAACACCAACCCTAACCCTAACCCTAACCCTAACCCTAACCCTAACCCTATGCCTAACACGAAACCTAACCCTAAACCTAACCCTAACCCTAACACCAACCCTAACCCTAATCCTAACCCTAAACCTAACCCTAACCCTAACACTAACCCTAACACTAACCCTAACCCTAACACCAACCCTAACCCTAACCCTAACCCTAACCCTAACCCTATACCTAACACCAACCCTAACCCTAACCCTAACCCTAACCCTAACCCTAACCGTAACCCTAACCCTAACCCTAACCCTAAACCTAACACCAACCCTAACCCTAACCCTAACCCTAACCCTAACACCAACCCTAACCCTAACCCTAACCCTAAACCCAAATCCTAACCCTAACCCTAACCCTAACCCTAACCCTAACCCTAACAAGGGCAAGGTGTACTGGTCAGCGACGGGCAAGTTCTAGGACTCGGACTAGAAGGAGCCATGGGCGTTGGTCTAGGGCCCGAGCTAGGGCTAGTGAGAGCGGTAGGCGTAGCGCTGGGGTAGGCATAGGGCAAGGGGTGGGTGTCGAGGTAAACCTCGGAGTAGGCCTAGGGCCAGGAGTGGGAGCTGTGGCTAGTGGTAGGGTTGGGGGTGGGCCTATGGGTAGGGGGAGCTGTAGGGCCAGGGGTAGTGGTAGGACCAGAGGTAGTGCTAGGCGTAGGCCTAGGGCGAGGGGTAGGCTCGGGGTAGGGTTAGTTGAAGGGCTAGTGTTTGGCAGAGGCCCACGGGCAGTGTTAGGGTTAGGGCTCATGTTAAGCCTAGGACTAGTGGTAGTGGTAGGGGTTGGCCGAGGACTAGGGGTAGGTGTCACGAAATGGCTCCGGGTAATCCTAGGACTCCGAACAGATGTAGGGCTGATTAGGGTGTGGCTAATGGTGGGTCCAGGGTGATTTCGTAGGACACAGGTTAGTGCTCTGGCTATCGGTAGGGCAAGGTGTACCGGTTGGCGACGGGCAAGTGCTAGGCTTCGGACTAGAGTGAGCACTGGGCGTTGGTCTAGGGCCCGAGGTAGGGCTAGTGGGAGCGGTAGGCGTAGCGTTGGGGTAGGCAAAGGGCAAGGGGTGGGTGTCGGGGTAAACCTCGGAGTAGGCCTAGGACCATGAGTGGGACCTGTGGCTAGGGGTAGGGATGGGGGTGGGCCTATGGTTAGGGGGAGCTGTAGGGACAGGGGTAGGGGTAGGACCAGAGGTAGTGCTAGGCGTAGGCCTAGGGCGAGGGGTAGTGCTCGGGGTAACCTAACCCTAACCCTAACCCTAACCCTAACCCTAACCCTAACCCTAACCCTAACACCAACCGTAACACTAACCCTAATTCTATACCTAACACCAACCCTAAACCTAACCCTAACCCTAACCCTAACACCAACCCTAACCCTAACCCTAACCCTAACCCTAACCCTAAAACCAACCCTAACCCTAAACCTAACCCTAACCCTAACACCAACCCTAACCCTAATCCTAAACCTAACCCTAACCCTAACACCAACCTTAACCCTAACCCTAACCCTAACCCTAACACCAACCCTAACCCTAACCTTAACCCTAACCCTATGCCTAACACGAACCCTAACCCTAACCCTAACCCTAACACCAACCCTAACCCTAACCCTAACCCTAACCCTAAACCTAACACCAACCCTAACCCTAACCCAAACACTAACCCTAACACCAAAACTAACCCTAACCCTAACCCTAACCCTAACACCAACCCTAACCCTAACCCTAACTCTAACCCTAACCCTAACCCTAACACCAACCCTAACCCTAACCCTAACCCTAACCCTAACACCAACCCTAACTCTAATCCTAACCCTAACCCTAACCCTAACACCAACCCTAACCCTAACCCTAACCCTAAACCTAACACCAACCCTAACCCTAACCCTAACCCTAACCCTATGCCTAACACCAACACTAACCCTAACCCTAACCCTAACCCTACACCAACCCTAACCCTAACCCTAACCCTAACCCTAACACCAACCCTAACCCTAACCCTAACCCTAACCCTAACACCAACCCTAACCATAATCCTAACCCTAACCCTAACCCTAACACCAACCCTAACCCTAACCCTAACCCTAACACCAACCCGAACCCTAACCCTAACACTCACCCTATGCCTAACACGAACACTAACCCTAACCCTACCCTAACCCTAACACCAACCCTAACCCTAATCCTAACCCTAACCCTAACCCAAACCCTAACCCTAACCCTAACACCAACCCTAACCCTAACCCTATCCCTAACACCAATCCTAACCCTAATCCTAACCCTAACCCTAACCCTAACACCAACACTAACCCTAACCCTAACCCTAACCCTAACACCAACCCTAACCCTAACCCTAACCCTAACCCTAACCCTAACCCTATGCCTAACACGAACCCTAACCCTAAACCTAACCCTAACCCTAACACCAACCCTAACCCTAATCCTAACCCTAAACCTAACCCTAACCCTAACACTAACCCTAACCCTAACCCTAACCCTAACACCAACCCTAACCCTAACCCTAACCCTAACCCTAACCCTAACCCTATACCTAACACCAACCCTAACCCTAACCCTAACCCTAACCCTAACCGTAACCCTAACCCTAACCCTAACCCTAAACCTAACACCAACCCTAACCCTAACCCTAACCCTAACCCTAACACCAACCCTAACCCTAACCCTAACCCTAAACCCAAATCCTAACCCTAACCCTAACCCTAACCCTAACCCTAACCCTAACAAGGGCAAGGTGTACTGGTCAGCGACGGGCAAGTTCTAGGCCTCGGACTAGAAGGAGCTATGGGCGTTGGTCTAGGGCCCGAGCTAGGGCTAGTGAGAGCGGTAGGCGTAGCGCTGGGGTAGGCATAGGGCAAGGGGTGGGTGTCGAGGTAAACCTCGGAGTAGGCCTAGGGCCAGGAGTGGGAGCTGTGGCTAGTGGTAGGGTTGGGGGTGGGCCTATGGGTAGGGGGAGCTGTAGGGCCAGGGGTAGTGGTAGGACCAGAGGTAGTGCTAGGCGTAGGCCTAGGGCGAGGGGTAGTGCTCGGGGTAGGGTTAGTTGAAGGGCTAGTGTTTGGCAGAGGCCCACGGGCAGTGTTAGGGTTAGGGCTCATGTTAAGCCTAGGACTAGTGGTAGTGGTAGGGGTTGGCCGAGGACTAGGGGTAGGTGTCACGAAATGGCTCCGGGTAATCCTAAGACTCCGAACAGATGTAGGGCTGATTAGGGTGTGGCTAATGGTGGGTCCAGGGTGATTTCGTAGGACACGGGTTAGTGCTCTGGCTATCGGTAGGGCAAGGTGTACAGGTTGGCGACGGGCAAGTGCTAGGCTTCGGACTAGAGTGAGCACTGGGCGTTGGTCTAGGGCCCGAGGTAGGGCTAGTGGGAGTGGTAGGCGTAGCGTTGGGGTAGGCAAAGGGCAAGGGGTGGGTGTCGGCGTAAACCTCGGAGTAGGCCTAAAACCATGAGTGGGACCTGTGGCTAGGGGTAGGGATGGGGGTGGGCCTATGGGTAGGGGGAGCTGTAGGGACAGGGGTAGGGGTAGGACCAGAGGTAGTGCTAGGCGTAGGCCTAGGGCGAGGGGTAGTGCTCGGGGTAACCTAACCCTAACCCTAACCCTAACCCTAACCCTAACCCTAACAGCAACCGTAACACTAACCCTAATTCTATACCTAACACCAACCCTAACCCTAAACCTAACCCTAACCCTAACCCTAAAACCAACCCTAACCCTAACCCTAACCCTAACCCTAACACTAACCCTAACCCTAACCCTACCCTAACACCAACCCTAACCCTAACCCTAACCCTAACCCTAACACTATACCTATCACCAACCCTAACCCTAACCCTAACCCTAACACCAACCCTAACCCTAACCCTAACACCAACCCTAACCCTAACCCTAACCCTAACCCTAACACCAACCCTAACCATAATCCTAACCCTAACCCTAACCCTAACACCAACCCTAACCCTAACCCTAACCCTAACCCTAACCCTAACCCTATACCTAACACCAACCCTAACCCTAACCCTAACCCTAACCCTAACCGTAACCCTAACCCTAACCCTAACCCTAAACCTAACACCAACCCTAACCCTAACCCTAACCCTAACCCTAACACCAACCCTAACCCTAACCCTCACCCTAAACCCAAATCCTAACCCTAACCCTAACCCTAACCCTAACCCTAACCCTAACAAGGGCAAGGTGTACTGGTCAGCGACGGGCAAGTTCTAGGCCTCGGACTAGAAGGAGCTGTGGGCGTTGGTCTAGGGCCCGAGCTAGGGCTAGTGAGAGCGGTAGGCGTAGCGCTGGGGTAGGCATAGGGCAAGGGGTGGGTGTCGAGGTAAACCTCGGAGTAGGCCTAGGGCCAGGAGTGGGAGCTGTGGCTAGGGGTAGGGATGGGGTTGGGCCTATAAGTAGGGGGAGCTGTAGAACCAGGGGTAGGGGTAGGACCAGAGGTAGTGCTAGGCGTAAGCCTAGAGCGAGGGTTAGTGCTCGGGGTAGGGTTAGGTGAAGGGCTAGTGGTTGGCAGAGGCCCACGGGCAGTGTTAGGGTTAGGGCTCATGTTAGGCCTAGGACTAGTGGTAGTGGTAGGGGTTGGCCGAGGGCTAGGGGTAGGTGTCACGGGAGGGCTCCGAGTAGTCCTAGGACTCGGAACGGGTGTAGGGCTGGATTAGGGTGTGGCTAATGGTGGGTCCAGGGTGATTTCGTAGGACACGGGTTAGTGCTCTGGCTATCGGTAGGGCAAGGTGTACCGGTTGGCGACGGGCAAGTGCTAGGCTTCGGACTAGAGTGAGCACTGGGCGTTGGTCTAGGGCCCGAGGTAGGGCTAGTGGGAGCGGTAGGCGTAGCGCTATGGTAGGCAAAGAGCAAGGGGTGGGTGTCGGGGTAAACCTCGGAGTAGGCCTAGGACCAGGAGTGGGAGCTGTGGCTAGGGGTAGGGATGGGGGTGGGCCTATGGGTAGGGGGAGCTGTAGGGACAGGGGTAGGGGTAGGACCAGAGTTAGTGCTAGGCGTAGGCCTAGGGCGAGGGGTAGTGCTCGGGGTAACCTAACCCTAACCCTAACCCTAACCCTAACACCAACCCTAACACTAACCCTAACCCTAACCCTAATCCTAACCCTAACACCAACCCTAACCCTAACCCTAACCCTAACCCTAACACCAACCCTAACCATAATCCTAACCCTAACCCTAACCCTAACACCAACCCTAACCCTAACCCTAACCCTAACACCAACCCTAACCCTAACCCTAACCCTCACCCTATGCCTAACACGAACCCTAACCCTAACCCTAACCCTAACCCTAACACCAACCCTAACCCTAATCCTAACCCTAACCCTAACCCTAACCCTAACACTAACCCTAACCCTAACACCAACCCTAACCCTAACCCTATCCCTAACACCAACCCTAACCCTAATTTTAACCCTAACCCTAACCCTAACACCAACCCTAACCCTAACCCTAACCCTAACACCAACCCTAACCCTAACCCTAACACTAACCCTAACCCTAGGCCTAACACGAACCCTAACCCTAAACCTAACCCTAACCCTAACACCAACCCTAACCCTAATCCTAACCCTAATCCTAACCCTAACCCTAACACTAACCCTAACCCTAACCCTAACCCTAACACCAACCCTAACCCTAACCCTAACCCTAACCCTAACCCTATACCTAACACCAACCCTAACCCTAACCCTAACCCTAACCCTAACCCTAACCCTAACCGTAACCCTAACCCTAACCCTAACCCTAACCCTAAACCTAACACCAACCCTAACCCTAACCCTAACCCTAACCCTAACACAAACCCTAACCCTAACCCTAACCCTAAACCCAAATCCTAACCCTAACCCTAACCCTAACCCTAACCCTAACCCTAACAAGGGCAAGGTGTAGTGGTCAGCGACGGGCAAGTTCTAGGCCTCGGACTAGAAGGAGCCATGGGCGTTGGTCTAGGGCCCGAGCTAGGGCTAGTGAGAGCGGTAGGCGTAGCGCTGGGGTAGGCATAGGGCAAGGGGTGGGTGTCGAGGTAAACCTCGGAGTAGGCCTAGGGCCAGGAGTGGGAGCTGTGGCTAGGGGTAGGGATGGGGGTGGGCCTATGGTTAGGGGGAGCTGTAGGGACAGGGGTAGGGGTAGGACCACAGGTAGTGCTAGGCGTAGGCCTAGGGCGAGGGGTAGTGCTCGGGGTAACCTAACCCTAACCCTAACCTTAACCCTAACACTAATCCTAACCCTAACCCTAACCCTAACACCAACCCTAACACTAACCCTAACCCTAACCCTAACCCTAACCCTAACACCAACCCTAACCCTAACCCTAACCCTAACCCTAACACCAACCCTAACCATAATCCTAACCCTAACCCTAACCCTAACACCAACCCTAACCCTAACCCTAACCCTAACACCAACCCTAACCCTAACCCTAACACTCACCCTATGCCTAACACGAACACTAACCCTAACCCTAACCCTAACCCTAACACCAACCCTAACCCTAATCCTAACCCTAACCCTAACCCTAACCCTAACCCTAACCCTAACCCTAACACCAACCCTAACCCTAACCCTATCCCTAACACCAACCCTAACCCTAATCCTAACCCTAACCCTAACCCTAACACCAACCCTAACCCTAACCCTAACCCTAACCCTAACACCAACCCTAACCCTAACCCTAACCCTAACCCTAACCCTAACCCTATGCCTAACACGAACCCTAACCCTAAACCTAACCCTAACCCTAACACCAACCCTAACCCTAATCCTAACCCTAAACCTAACCCTAACCCTAACACTAACCCTAACACTAACCCTAACCCTAACACCAACCCTAACCCTAACCCTAACCCTAACCCTAACCCTATACCTAACACCAACCCTAACCCTAACCCTAACCCTAACCCTAACCCTAACCGTAACCCTAACCCTAACCCTAACCCTAAACCTAACACCAACCCTAACCCTAACCCTAACCCTAACCCTAACACCAACCCTAACCCTAACCCTAACCCTAAACCCAAATCCTAACCCTAACCCTAACCCTAACCCTAACCCTAACCCTAACAAGGGCAAGGTGTACTGGTCAGCGACGGGCAAGTTCTAGGACTCGGACTAGAAGGAGCCATGGGCGTTGGTCTAGGGCCCGAGCTAGGGCTAGTGAGAGCGGTAGGCGTAGCGCTGGGGTAGGCATAGGGCAAGGGGTGGGTGTCGAGGTAAACCTCGGAGTAGGCCTAGGGCCAGGAGTGGGAGCTGTGGCTAGTGGTAGGGTTGGGGGTGGGCCTATGGGTAGGGGGAGCTGTAGGGCCAGGGGTAGTGGTAGGACCAGAGGTAGTGCTAGGCGTAGGCCTAGGGCGAGGGGTAGTGCTCGGGGTAGGGTTAGTTGAAGGGCTAGTGTTTGGCAGAGGCCCACGGGCAGTGTTAGGGTTAGGGCTCATGTTAAGCCTAGGACTAGTGGTAGTGGTAGGGGTTGGCCGAGGACTAGGGGTAGGTGTCACGAAATGGCTCCGGGTAATCCTAGGACTCCGAACAGATGTAGGGCTGATTAGGGTGTGGCTAATGGTGGGTCCAGGGTGATTTCGTAGGACACAGGTTAGTGCTCTGGCTATCGGTAGGGCAAGGTGTACCGGTTGGCGACGGGCAAGTGCTAGGCTTCGGACTAGAGTGAGCACTGGGCGTTGGTCTAGGGCCCGAGGTAGGGCTAGTGGGAGTGGTAGGCGTAGCGTTGGGGTAGGCAAAGGGCAAGGGGTGGGTGTCGGGGTAAACCTCGGAGTAGGCCTAGGACCATGAGTGGGACCTGTGGCTAGGGGTAGGGATGGGGGTGGGCCTATGGTTAGGGGGAGCTGTAGGGACAGGGGTAGGGGTAGGACCAGAGGTAGTGCTAGGCGTAGGCCTAGGGCGAGGGGTAGTGCTCGGGGTAACCTAACCCTAACCCTAACCCTAACCCTAACCCTAACCCTAACCCTAACCCTAACACCAACCGTAACACTAACCCTAATTCTATACCTAACACCAACCCTAAACCTAACCCTAACCCTAACCCTAACACCAACCCTAACCCTAACCCTAACCCTAACCCTAACCCTAAAACCAACCCTAACCCTAAACCTAACCCTAACCCTAACACCAACCCTAACCCTAATCCTAAACCTAACCCTAACCCTAACACCAACCTTAACCCTAACCCTAACCCTAACCCTAACACCAACCCTAACCCTAACCCTAACCTTAACCCTAACCCTATGCCTAACACGAACCCTAACCCTAACCCTAACCCTAACACCAACCCTAACCCTAACCCTAACCCTAACCCTAAACCTAACACCAACCCTAACCCTAACCCAAACACTAACCCTAACACCAAAACTAACCCTAACCCTAACCCTAACCCTAACACCAACCCTAACCCTAACCCTAACTCTAACCCTAACCCTAACCCTAACACCAACCCTAACCCTAACCCTAACCCTAACCCTAACACCAACCCTAACTCTAATCCTAACCCTAACCCTAACCCTAACACCAACCCTAACCCTAACCCTAACCCTAAACCTAACACCAACCCTAACCCTAACCCTAACCCTAACCCTATGCCTAACACCAACACTAACCCTAACCCTAACCCTAACCCTACACCAACCCTAACCCTAACCCTAACCCTAACCCTAACACCAACCCTAACCCTAACCCTAACCCTAACCCTAACACCAACCCTAACCATAATCCTAACCCTAACCCTAACCCTAACACCAACCCTAACCCTAACCCTAACCCTAACACCAACCCGAACCCTAACCCTAACACTCACCCTATGCCTAACACGAACACTAACCCTAAACCTACCCTAACCCTAACACCAACCCTAACCCTAATCCTAACCCTAACCCTAACCCAAACCCTAACCCTAACCCTAACACCAACCCTAACCCTAACACTATCCCTAACACCAACCCTAACCCTAATCCTAACCCTAACCCTAACCCTAACACCAACCCTAACCCTAACCCTAACCCTAACACCAACCCTAACCCTAACCCTAACCCTAACCCTAACCCTAACCCTATGCCTAACACGAACCCTAACCCTAAACCTAACCCTAACCCTAACACCAACCCTAACCCTAATCCTAACCCTAAACCTAACCCTAACCCTAACACTAACCCTAACCCTAACCCTAACCCTAACACCAACCCTAACCCTAACCCTAACCCTAACCCTAACCCTAACCCTATACCTAACACCAACCCTAACCCTAACCCTAACCCTAACCCTAACCGTAACCCTAACCCTAACCCTAACCCTAAACCTAACACCAACCCTAACCCTAACCCTAACCCTAACCCTAACACCAACCCTAACCCTAACCCTAACCCTAAACCCAAATCCTAACCCTAACCCTAACCCTAACCCTAACCCTAACCCTAACAAGGGCAAGGTGTACTGGTCAGCGACGGGCAAGTTCTAGGCCTCGGACTAGAAGGAGCTATGGGCGTTGGTCTAGGGCCCGAGCTAGGGCTAGTGAGAGCGGTAGGCGTAGCGCTGGGGTAGGCATAGGGCAAGGGGTGGGTGTCGAGGTAAACCTCGGAGTAGGCCTAGGGCCAGGAGTGGGAGCTGTGGCTAGTGGTAGGGTTGGGGGTGGGCCTATGGGTAGGGGGAGCTGTAGGGCCAGGGGTAGTGGTAGGACCAGAGGTAGTGCTAGGCGTAGGCCTAGGGCGAGGGGTAGTGCTCGGGGTAGGGTTAGTTGAAGGGCTAGTGTTTGGCAGAGGCCCACGGGCAGTGTTAGGGTTAGGGCTCATGTTAAGCCTAGGACTAGTGGTAGTGGTAGGGGTTGGCCGAGGACTAGGGGTAGGTGTCACGAAATGGCTCCGGGTAATCCTAAGACTCCGAACAGATGTAGGGCTGATTAGGGTGTGGCTAATGGTGGGTCCAGGGTGATTTCGTAGGACACGGGTTAGTGCTCTGGCTATCGGTAGGGCAAGGTGTACAGGTTGGCGACGGGCAAGTGCTAGGCTTCGGACTAGAGTGAGCACTGGGCGTTGGTCTAGGGCCCGAGGTAGGGCTAGTGGGAGTGGTAGGCGTAGCGTTGGGGTAGGCAAAGGGCAAGGGGTGGGTGTCGGGGTAAACCTCGGAGTAGGCCTAAAACCATGAGTGGGACCTGTGGCTAGGGGTAGGGATGGGGGTGGGCCTATGGGTAGGGGGAGCTGTAGGGACAGGGGTAGGGGTAGGACCAGAGGTAGTGCTAGGCGTAGGCCTAGGGCGAGGGGTAGTGCTCGGGGTAACCTAACCCTAACCCTAACCCTAACCCTAACCCTAACCCTAACAGCAACCGTAACACTAACCCTAATTCTATACCTAACACCAACCCTAACCCTAAACCTAACCCTAACCCTAACCCTAAAACCAACCCTAACCCTAACCCTAACCCTAACCCTAACACTAACCCTAACCCTAACCCTACCCTAACACCAACCCTAACCCTAACCCTAACCCTAACCCTAACACTATACCTATCACCAACCCTAACCCTAACCCTAACCCTAACACCAACCCTAACCGTAACCCTAAACCTAACCCTAACCCTAAAACCAACCCTAACCCTAATCCTAACCCTAACCCTAAACCTAACACCAACCCTAACCCTAACCCTAACCCTAACCCTAACAAGGGCAAGGTGTACTGGTCAGCGACGG
>NW_027669089.1:37500-85000 GCF_964194185.1 Rhinolophus hipposideros | reverse complement strand
ACCTAACCCTAACCCTAACACCAACCCTAACCCTAATCCTAACACTAACCCTAACCCTAACACCAACCCTAACCCTAACCCTAACCCTATGCCTAACACCAACCCTAACCCTAACCCTAACCTTAACCCTAACCCTATGCCTAACACGAACCCTAACCCTAACCCTAACCCTAACACCAACCCTAACCCTAACCCTAACCCTAACCCTAACCCAACCCTAACCCTAACCCTAACCCTAAACCTAACACCAACCCTAACCCTAACCCTAACCCTAACCCTAACCCTATGCCTAACACCAACACTAACCCTAACCCTAACCCTAACCCTAACACCAACCCTAACCCTAATCCTAACCCTAACCCTAACCCTAACCCTAACCCTAACCCTAACACTAACCCTAACCCTAACCCTAACCCTAACACCAACCCTAACCCTAACCCTAACACCAACCCTAACACTAACCCTAACCCTAACCCTAACCCTAACACCAACCCTAACCCTAATCCTAACCCTAACCCTAACCCTAACCCTAACCCTAACCCTAACCCTAACCCTAACACCAACCCTAACCCTTACCCTAACCCTAAACCTAACACCAACCCTAACCCTAACCCTAACCCTAACCATAACACCAAACCTAACCCTAACCCTAACCTTAACCATAACACCAAACCTAACCCTAACCCTAACCCTAAACCCTAATCCTAACCCTAACCCTAACCCTAACCCTAAACCTAACCCTAACCATAACACCAAACCTAACCCTAACCCTAACCCTAAACCCTAATCCTAACCCTAACCCTAACCCTAACCATAACCGTAACCCTAACACCAACCCTAACCCTAACCCTAACACCAACCCTAACCCTAACCCTAACCCTAACCCTAACCCTAACCCTATACCTAACACCAACCCTAACCCTAACCCTAGCCCTAACCCTAACCCTAACCGTAACCCTAACCCTAACCCTAACCCTAAACCTAAAACCAACCCTAACCCTAACCCTAACCCTAACCCTAACACCAACCCTAACCCTAACCCTAACCCTAAACCCAAATCCTAACCCTAACCCTAACCCTAACCCTAACCCTAACAAGGGCAAGGTGTACTGGTCAGCGACGGGCAAGTTCTAGCCTCGGACTACAAGGAGCCATGGTCGTTGATCTAGGGCCCGAGCTAGGGCTAGTGAGAGCGGTAGGCGTAGCGCTGGGGTAGGCATAGGGCAAGGGGTGGGTGTCGAGGTAAACCTCGGAGTAGGCCTAGGGCCAGGAGTGGGAGCTGTGGCTAGTGGTAGGGTTGGGGGTGGGCCTATGGGTAGGCGGAGCTGTAGGGCCAGGGGTAGTGGTAGGACCAGAGGTAGTGCTAGGCGTAGGCCTAGGGCGAGGGGTAGTGCTCGGGGTAGGGTTAGTTGAAGGGCTAGTGTTTGGCAGAGGCCCACGGGCAGTGTTAGGGTTAGGGCTCATGTTAAGCCTAGGACTAGTGGTAGTGGTAGGGGTTGGCCGAGGACTAGGGGTAGGTGTCACGAAATGGCTCCGGGTAATCCTAGGACTCCGAACGGAGGTAGGGCTGATTAGGGTGTGGCTAATGGTGGGTCCAGGGTGATTTCGTAGGACACGGGTTAGTGCTCTGGCTATCGGTAGGGCAAGGTGTACCGGTTGGCGACGGGCAAGTGCTAGGCTTCGGACTAGAGTGAGCACTGGGCGTTGGTCTAGGGCCCGAGGTAGGGCTAGTGGGATCGGTAGGCGTAGCGCTGGGGTAGGCAAAGGGCAAGGGGTGGGTGTCGGGGTAAACCTCGGAGTAGGCCTAGGACCATGAGTGGGACCTGTGGCTAGGGGTAGAGATGGTGGTGGGCCTATGGGTAGGGGGAGCTGTAGGGACAGGGATAGGGGTAGGACCAGAGGTAGTGCTAGGCGTAGGCCTAGGGCGAGGGGTAGTGCTCGGGGTAACCTAACCCTAACCCTAACCCTAACCCTAACACTAACCCTAACCCTAACCCTAACCCTAACACCAACCGTAACACTAACCCTAACCCTATACCTAACACCAACCCTAACCCTAACCCTAACCCTAACCCTAACACCAACCCTAACCCTAACCCTAACCCTAACCATAACCCTAAAACCAACCCTAACCCTAATCCTAACCCTAACCCTAACCCTAACACCAACCCTAACCCTAACCCTAACCCTAACCCTAACCCTAACCCTAACCCTAACACCAACCCTAACCCTAATCCTAACCCTAACCCTAACCCTAACACCAACCCTAACCCTAACCCTAACCCTAACCCTAACACCAACCCTAACCCTAACCCTAACCTTAACCCTAACCCTATGCCTAACACGAACCCTAACCCTAACCCTAACCCTAACACCAACCCTAACCCTAACCCTAACCCTAACCCTAAACCTAACACCAACCCTAACCCTAACCCAAACACTAACCCTAACACCAACCCTAACCCTAACCCTAACCCTAACCCTAACACCAACCCTAACCCTAACCCTAACTCTAACCCTAAACCTAACACCAACCCTAACCCTAACCCTAACCCTAACCCTATGCCTAACACCAACACTAACCCTAACCCTAACCCTAACCCTAACACCAACCCTAACCCTAACCCTAACCCTAACACCAACCCTAACCCTAACCCTAATCCTAACCCTAACCCTATACCTAACACCAACCCTAACCCTAACCCTAACCCTAACCCTAACCCTAACCCTAACCCTAACACCAACCCTAACACTAACCCTAACCCTAACCCTAACCCTAACACCAACCCTAACCCTAATCCTAACCCTAACCCTAACCCTAACCCTAACCCTAACCCTAACACCAACCCTAACCCTAACCCTAACCCTAACCCTAACCCTAAACCTAACACCAACCCTAACCCTAACCCTAACCCTAACCATAACACCAAACCTAACCCTAACCCTAACCCTAAACCCTAATCCTAACCCTAACCCTAACCCTAACCCTAACCCTAACCCTAACCCTAACAAGGGCAAAGTGTAGTGGTCAGCGATGGGCAAGTTCTAGGCCTCGGACTAGAAGGAGCCATGTGCGTTGGTCTAGGTCCCGAACTAGGGCTAGTGAGAGCGGTAGGCGTAGCGCTGGGGTAGGCATAGGGCAAGGGGTGGGTGTCGAGGTAAACCTCGGAGTAGGCCTAGGGCCAGGAGTGGGAGCTGTGGCTAGTGGTAGGGTTGGGGGTGGGCCTATGGGTAGGGGGAGCTGTAGGGCCAGGGGTAGTGGTAGGACCAGAGGTAGTACTAGGCGTAGGCCTAGGGCGAGGGGTAGTGCTCGGAGTAGGGTTAGTTGAAGGGCTAGTGTTTGGCAGAGGCCCACGGGCAGTGTTAGGGTTAGGGCTCATGTTAAGCCTAGGACTAGTGGTAGTGGTAGGGGTTGGCCGAGGACTAGGGGTAGGTGTCACGAAATGGCTCCGGGTAGTCCTAGGACTCCGAACGGATGTAGGGCTGATTAGGGTGTGGCTAATGGTGGGTCCAGGGTGATTTCGTAGGACACGGGTTAGTGCTCTGGCTATCGGTAGGGCAAGGTGTACCGGTTGGCGACGGGCAAGTGGTAGGCTTCGGACTAGAGTGAGCACTGGGCGTTGATCTAGGGCCCGAGGTAGGGCTAGTGGGATCGGTAGGCGTAGCGCTGGGGTAGGCAAAGGGCAAGGGTTGGGTGTCGGGGTAAACCTCGGAGTAGGCCTAGGACCATGAGTGGGACCTGTGGCTAGGGGTAGGGATGGGGGTGGGCCTATGTGTAGGGGGAGCTGTAGGGACAGAAGTAGGGGTAGGACCAGAGGTAGTGCTAGGCGTAGGCCTAGGGCGAGGGGTAGTGCTCGGGGTAACCTAACCCTAACCCTAACCCTAACCCTAAAACTAACCCTAACCCTAACCCTAACCCTAACACTAACCCTAACCCTAACCCTAACCCTAACACCAACCCTAACCCTAACCCTAATCCTAACCCTAACCCTATACCTAACACCAACCCTAACCCTAACCCTAACCCTAACCCTAACACCAACCCTAACACTAACCCTAACCCTAACCCTAACCCTAACACCAACCCTAACCCTAATCCTAACCCTAACCCTAACCCTAACCCTAACCCTAACACCAACCCTAACCCTAACCCTAACCCTAACCCTAAATCTAACACCAACCCTAACCCTAACCCTAACCCTAACCATAACACCAAATCTAACCCTAACCCTAACCCTAACCATAACACCAAACCTAACCCTAACCCTAACCATAAACCCTATTACTAACCCTAACCCTAACCCTAACCCTAACCCTAACCATAACACCAAACCTAACCCTAACCCTAACCCTAAACCCTAATCCTAACCCTAACCCTAACCCTAACACTAACCGTAACCCTAACCCTAACCCTAACCCTAAACCTAACACCAACCCTAACCCTAACCCTAACCCTAACCCTAACACCAACCCTAACCCTAACACTAACCCTAAACCCTAACCCTAACCCTAACCCTATGCCTAAGACGAACCCTAACACTAAACCTAACCCTAACTCTAACACCAACCCTAACCCTAATCCTAACCCTAACCCTAACCCTAACCCTAACACTAACCCTAAGCCTAACCCTAACCCTAACACCAACCCTCACCCTAACCCTAACCCTAACCCTAACCCTATACCTAACACCAACCCTAACCCTAACCCTAACACTAACCCTAACCCTAACCGTAACCCTAACCCTAACCCTAACCCTAAACCTAACACCAACACTAACCCTAACCCTAACCCTAACCCTAACCCTAAAACCAACCCTAACCCTAATCCTAACCCTAACCCTAACCCTAACACCAACCCTAACCCTAACCCTAACCCTAACCCTAACCCTAACACCAACCCTAACCCTAATCCTAACCCTAAACCTAACCCTAACACCAACCCTAACCCTAACCCTAACCCTAAACCTAACACCAACCCTAACCCTAACCCTAACCTTAACCCTAACCCTATGCCTAACACGAACCCTAACCCTAACCCTAACCCTAACACCAACCCTAACCCTAACACTAACCCTAACCCTAAACCTAACACCAACCCTAACCCTAAACCAAACACTAACCCTAACACCAACCCTAACCCTAACCCTAACCCTAACCCTAACACCAACCCTAACCCTAACCCTAACTCTAACCTTAACCCTAACCCTAACACCAACCCTAACCCTAACCCTAACCCTAACCCTAACACCAACCCTAACTCTAATCCTAACCCTAACCCTAACCCTAACACCAACCCTAACCCTAACCCTAACCCTAAACCTAACACCAACCCTAACCCTAACCCTAACCCTAAACCTATGCCTAACACCAACACTAACCCTAACCCTAACCCTAACCCTAACACCAACCCTAACACCAACCCTAACCCTAATCCTAACCCTAACCCTAACCCTAATCCTAACCCTAACCCTATACCTAACACCAACCCTAACCCTAACCCTAACCCTAACCCTAACACCAACCCTAACCCTAACCCTAACCCTAACCCTAACCCTAACACCAACCCTAACCCTAACCCTAACCCTAACCCTAACCCTAAACCTAACACCAACCCTAACCCTAACCCTAACCCTAACCATAACACCAAACCTAACCCTAACCCTAACCCTAAACCCTAATCCTAACCCTAACCCTAACCCTAACCCTAACACTACCCTAACCCTAACCCTAACCCTAACCCCAACCCTAACCCTAACCCTAACCCTAATCCTAACCTTATACCTAACACCAACCCTAACCCTAACCCTAACCCTAACACTAACACCAACCCTAACCCTAACCCTAAACCTAACACCAACCCTAACCCTAATCCTAACCCTAACCCTAACCCTAACCCTAACACCAACCCTAACCGTAACCCTAACCCTAACCCTAACCCTAAACCTAACACCAACTCTAACCCTAACCCTAACCCTAAACCTAACACCAACCCTAACCCTAACTCTAACCCTAAACCCTAATCCTAACCCTAACCCTAACCCTAACCCTAACCCTAACCCTAACAAGGGCAAGGTGTAGTGGTCAGCGATGGGCAAGTTCTAGGCCTCGGACTAGAAGGAGCCATGTGCGTTGGTCTAGGGCCCGAGCTAGGGCTAGTGGGAGCGGTAGGCGTAGCGCTGGGGTAGGCAAAGGGCAAGGGGTGGGTGTCGGGGTAAACCTCGGAGTAGGCCTAGGACCATGAGTGGGACCTGTGGCTAGGGGTAGGGATGGGGGTGGGCCTATGGGTAGGGGGAGCTGTAGGGACAGGGGTAGGGGTAGGACCAGAGGTAGTGCTAGGCGTAGGCCTAGGGCGAGGGGTAGTGCTCGGGGTAACCTAACCCTAACCCTAACCCTAACCCTAACCCTAACACTAACCCTAACCCTAACCCTAACCCTAACACCAACCGTAACACTAACCCTAACCCTATACCTAACACCAACCCTAACCCTAACCCTAACCCTAACACCAACCCTAACCCTAACCCTAACCCTAACCCTAACCCTAAAACCAACCCTAACCCTAATCCTAACCCTAACCCTAACCCTAACACCAACCCTAACCCTAACCCTAACCCTAACCCTAACACCAACCCTAACCCTAATCCTAACCCTAACCCTAACCCTAACACCAACCCTAACCCTAACCCTAACCCTAACCCTAACACCAACCCTAACCCTAACCCTAACCTTAACCCTAACCCTATGCCTAACACGAACCCTAACCCTAACCCTAACCCTAACACCAACCCTAACCCTAACCCTAACCCTAACCCTAACCCTAACACCAACCCTAACCCTAACCCTAACCCTAACCCTAACACCAACCCTAACCCTAACCCTAACTCTAACCTTAACCCTAACCCTAACACCAACCCTAACCCTAACCCTAACCCTAACCCTAACACCAAACCTAACTCTAATCCTAACCCTAACCCTAACCCTAACACCAACCTAACCCTAACCCTAACCCTAAACCTAACACCAACCCTAACCCTAACCCTAACCCTATGCCTAACACCAACACTAACCCTAACCCTAACCCTAACCCTAACACCAACCCTAACCCTAACCCTAACCCTAACACCAACCCTAACCCTAACCCTAATCCTAACCCTAACCCTATACCTAACACCAACCCTAACCCTAACCCTAACCCTAACCCTAACACCAACCCTAACACTGACCCTAACCCTAACCCTAACCCTAACACCAACCGTAACCCTAATCCTAACCCTAACCCTAACCCTAACCCTAACCCTAACACCAACCCTAACCCTAACCCTAACCCTAACCCTAAACCTAACACCAACCCTAACCCTAACCCTAACCCTAATCCTAACCCTATACCTAACACCAACCCTAACCCTAACTCTAACCCTAACCCTAACACCAACCCTAACCCTAACCCTAAACCTAACACCAACCCTAACCCTAATCCTAACCCTAACCCTAACCCTAACCCTAACACCAACCCTAACCGTAACCCTAACCCTAACCCTAACCCTAAACCTAACACCAACCCTAACCCTAACCCTAACCCTAAACCTAACACCAACCCTAACCCTAACTCTAACCCTAAACCCTAATCCTAACCCTAACCCTAACCCTAACCCTAACCCTAACCCTAACAAGGGCAAGGTGTAGTGGTCAGCGATGGGCAAGTTCTAGGCCTCGGACTAGAAGGAGCCATGTGCGTTGGTCTAGGGCCCGAGCTAGGGCTAGTGAGAGCGGTAGGCGTAGCGCTGGGGAAGGCATAGGGCAAGGGGTGGGTGTCGAGGTAAACCTCGGAGTAGGCCTAGGGCCAGGAGTGGGAGCTGTGGCTAGTGGTAGGGTTGGGGGTGGGCCTATGGGTAGGGGGAGCTGTAAGGCCAGGGGTAGTGGTAGGACCAGAGGTATTTCTAGGCGTAGGCCTAGGGCGAGGGGTAGTGCTCGGGGTAGGGTTAGTTGAAGCGCTAGTGTTTGGCAGAGGCCCACGGGCAGTGTTAGGGTTAGGGCTCATGTTAAGCCTAGGACTAGTGGTAGTGGTAGGGGTTGGCCGAGGACTAGGGGTAGGTGTCACGAAATGGCTCCGGGTAGTCCTAGGACTCCGAACGGATGTAGGGCTGATTAGGGTGTGGCTAATGGTGGGTCCAGGGTGATTTCGTAGGACACGGGTTAGTGCTCTGGCTATCGGTAGGGCAAGGTGTACCGGTTGGCGACGGGCAAGTGCTAGGCTTCGGACTAGAGTGAGCACTGGGCGTTGGTCTAGGGCCCGAGGTAGGGCTAGTGGGAGCGGTAGGCGTAGCGCTGGGGTAGGCAAAGGGCAAGGGGTGGGTGTCGGGGTAAACCTCGGAGTAGGCCTAGGACCATGAGTGGGACCTGTGGCTAGGGGTAGGGATCGGGGTGGGCCTATGTGTAGGGGGAGCTGTAGGGACAGGGGTAGGGGTAGGACCAGAGGTAGTGCTAGGCGTAGGCCTAGGGCGAGGGGTAGTGCTCGGGGTAACCCAACCCTAACCCTAACCCTAATCCTAACACTAACCCTAACCCTAACCCTAACCCTAACACCAACCCTAACCCTAACCCTATACCTAACACCAACCCTAACCCTAACCCTAACCCTAACCCTAACACCAACCCTAACCCTAACCCTAACCCTAACCCTAACCCTAACCCTAAAACCAACCCTAACCCTAAACCTAACCCTAACCCTAACACCAACCCTAACCCTAATCCTAACACTAACCCTAACCCTAACACCAACCCTAACCCTAACCCTAACCCTATGCCTAACACCAACCCTAACCCTAACCCTAACCTTAACCCTAACCCTATGCCTAACACGAACCCTAACCCTAACCCTAACCCTAACACCAACCCTAACCCTAACCCTAACCCTAACCCTAACCCAACCCTAACCCTAACCCTAACCCTAAACCTAACACCAACCCTAACCCTAACCCTAACCCTAACCCTAACCCTATGCCTAACACCAACACTAACCCTAACCCTAACCCTAACCCTAACACCAACCCTAACCCTAATCCTAACCCTAACCCTAACCCTAACCCTAACCCTAACCCTAACACTAACCCTAACCCTAACCCTAACCCTAACACCAACCCTAACCCTAACCCTAACACCAACCCTAACACTAACCCTAACCCTAACCCTAACCCTAACACCAACCCTAACCCTAATCCTAACCCTAACCCTAACCCTAACCCTAACCCTAACCCTAACCCTAACCCTAACCCTAACACCAACCCTAACCCTTACCCTAACCCTAAACCTAACACCAACCCTAACCCTAACCCTAACCCTAACCATAACACCAAACCTAACCCTAACCCTAACCTTAACCATAACACCAAACCTAACCCTAACCCTAACCCTAAACCCTAATCCTAACCCTAACCCTAACCCTAACCCTAAACCTAACCCTAACCATAACACCAAACCTAACCCTAACCCTAACCCTAAACCCTAATCCTAACCCTAACCCTAACCCTAACCATAACCGTAACCCTAACACCAACCCTAACCCTAACCCTAACACCAACCCTAACCCTAACCCTAACCCTAACCCTAACCCTAACCCTATACCTAACACCAACCCTAACCCTAACCCTAGCCCTAACCCTAACCCTAACCGTAACCCTAACCCTAACCCTAACCCTAAACCTAAAACCAACCCTAACCCTAACCCTAACCCTAACCCTAACACCAACCCTAACCCTAACCCTAACCCTAAACCCAAATCCTAACCCTAACCCTAACCCTAACCCTAACCCTAACAAGGGCAAGGTGTACTGGTCAGCGACGGGCAAGTTCTAGCCTCGGACTACAAGGAGCCATGGTCGTTGATCTAGGGCCCGAGCTAGGGCTAGTGAGAGCGGTAGGCGTAGCGCTGGGGTAGGCATAGGGCAAGGGGTGGGTGTCGAGGTAAACCTCGGAGTAGGCCTAGGGCCAGGAGTGGGAGCTGTGGCTAGTGGTAGGGTTGGGGGTGGGCCTATGGGTAGGCGGAGCTGTAGGGCCAGGGGTAGTGGTAGGACCAGAGGTAGTGCTAGGCGTAGGCCTAGGGCGAGGGGTAGTGCTCGGGGTAGGGTTAGTTGAAGGGCTAGTGTTTGGCAGAGGCCCACGGGCAGTGTTAGGGTTAGGGCTCATGTTAAGCCTAGGACTAGTGGTAGTGGTAGGGGTTGGCCGAGGACTAGGGGTAGGTGTCACGAAATGGCTCCGGGTAATCCTAGGACTCCGAACGGAGGTAGGGCTGATTAGGGTGTGGCTAATGGTGGGTCCAGGGTGATTTCGTAGGACACGGGTTAGTGCTCTGGCTATCGGTAGGGCAAGGTGTACCGGTTGGCGACGGGCAAGTGCTAGGCTTCGGACTAGAGTGAGCACTGGGCGTTGGTCTAGGGCCCGAGGTAGGGCTAGTGGGATCGGTAGGCGTAGCGCTGGGGTAGGCAAAGGGCAAGGGGTGGGTGTCGGGGTAAACCTCGGAGTAGGCCTAGGACCATGAGTGGGACCTGTGGCTAGGGGTAGAGATGGTGGTGGGCCTATGGGTAGGGGGAGCTGTAGGGACAGGGATAGGGGTAGGACCAGAGGTAGTGCTAGGCGTAGGCCTAGGGCGAGGGGTAGTGCTCGGGGTAACCTAACCCTAACCCTAACCCTAACCCTAACACTAACCCTAACCCTAACCCTAACCCTAACACCAACCGTAACACTAACCCTAACCCTATACCTAACACCAACCCTAACCCTAACCCTAACCCTAACCCTAACACCAACCCTAACCCTAACCCTAACCCTAACCATAACCCTAAAACCAACCCTAACCCTAATCCTAACCCTAACCCTAACCCTAACACCAACCCTAACCCTAACCCTAACCCTAACCCTAACCCTAACCCTAACCCTAACACCAACCCTAACCCTAATCCTAACCCTAACCCTAACCCTAACACCAACCCTAACCCTAACCCTAACCCTAACCCTAACACCAACCCTAACCCTAACCCTAACCTTAACCCTAACCCTATGCCTAACACGAACCCTAACCCTAACCCTAACCCTAACACCAACCCTAACCCTAACCCTAACCCTAACCCTAAACCTAACACCAACCCTAACCCTAACCCAAACACTAACCCTAACACCAACCCTAACCCTAACCCTAACCCTAACCCTAACACCAACCCTAACCCTAACCCTAACTCTAACCCTAAACCTAACACCAACCCTAACCCTAACCCTAACCCTAACCCTATGCCTAACACCAACACTAACCCTAACCCTAACCCTAACCCTAACACCAACCCTAACCCTAACCCTAACCCTAACACCAACCCTAACCCTAACCCTAATCCTAACCCTAACCCTATACCTAACACCAACCCTAACCCTAACCCTAACCCTAACCCTAACCCTAACCCTAACCCTAACACCAACCCTAACACTAACCCTAACCCTAACCCTAACCCTAACACCAACCCTAACCCTAATCCTAACCCTAACCCTAACCCTAACCCTAACCCTAACCCTAACACCAACCCTAACCCTAACCCTAACCCTAACCCTAACCCTAAACCTAACACCAACCCTAACCCTAACCCTAACCCTAACCATAACACCAAACCTAACCCTAACCCTAACCCTAAACCATAATCCTAACCCTAACCCTAACCCTAACCCTAACCCTAACCCTAACCCTAACCCTAACAAGGGCAAAGTGTAGTGGTCAGCGATGGGCAAGTTCTAGGCCTCGGACTAGAAGGAGCCATGTGCGTTGGTCTAGGTCCCGAACTAGGGCTAGTGAGAGCGGTAGGCGTAGCGCTGGGGTAGGCATAGGGCAAGGGGTGGGTGTCGAGGTAAACCTCGGAGTAGGCCTAGGGCCAGGAGTGGGAGCTGTGGCTAGTGGTAGGGTTGGGGGTGGGCCTATGGGTAGGGGGAGCTGTAGGGCCAGGGGTAGTGGTAGGACCAGAGGTAGTACTAGGCGTAGGCCTAGGGCGAGGGGTAGTGCTCGGAGTAGGGTTAGTTGAAGGGCTAGTGTTTGGCAGAGGCCCACGGGCAGTGTTAGGGTTAGGGCTCATGTTAAGCCTAGGACTAGTGGTAGTGGTAGGGGTTGGCCGAGGACTAGGGGTAGGTGTCACGAAATGGCTCCGGGTAGTCCTAGGACTCCGAACGGATGTAGGGCTGATTAGGGTGTGGCTAATGGTGGGTCCAGGGTGATTTCGTAGGACACGGGTTAGTGCTCTGGCTATCGGTAGGGCAAGGTGTACCGGTTGGCGACGGGCAAGTGGTAGGCTTCGGACTAGAGTGAGCACTGGGCGTTGATCTAGGGCCCGAGGTAGGGCTAGTGGGATCGGTAGGCGTAGCGCTGGGGTAGGCAAAGGGCAAGGGTTGGGTGTCGGGGTAAACCTCGGAGTAGGCCTAGGACCATGAGTGGGACCTGTGGCTAGGGGTAGGGATGGGGGTGGGCCTATGTGTAGGGGGAGCTGTAGGGACAGAAGTAGGTGTAGGACCAGAGGTAGTGCTAGGCGTAGGCCTAGGGCGAGGGGTAGTGCTCGGGGTAACCTAACCCTAACCCTAACCCTAACCCTAAAACTAACCCTAACCCTAACCCTAACCCTAACACTAACCCTAACCCTAACCCTAACCCTAACACCAACCCTAACCCTAACCCTAATCCTAACCCTAACCCTATACCTAACACCAACCCTAACCCTAACCCTAACCCTAACCCTAACACCAACCCTAACACTAACCCTAACCCTAACCCTAACCCTAACACCAACCCTAACCCTAATCCTAACCCTAACCCTAACCCTAACCCTAACCCTAACACCAACCCTAACCCTAACCCTAACCCTAACCCTAAATCTAACACCAACCCTAACCCTAACCCTAACCCTAACCATAACACCAAATCTAACCCTAACCCTAACCCTAACCATAACACCAAACCTAACCCTAACCCTAACCCTAAACCCTATTACTAACCCTAACCCTAACCCTAACCCTAACCCTAACCATAACACCAAACCTAACCCTAACCCTAACCCTAAACCCTAATCCTAACCCTAACCCTAACCCTAACACTAACCGTAACCCTAACCCTAACCCTAACCCTAAACCTAACACCAACCCTAACCCTAACCCTAACCCTAACCCTAACACCAACCCTAACCCTAACACTAACCCTAAACCCTAACCCTAACCCTAACCCTATGCCTAAGACGAACCCTAACACTAAACCTAACCCTAACTCTAACACCAACCCTAACCCTAATCCTAACCCTAACCCTAACCCTAACCCTAACACTAACCCTAAGCCTAACCCTAACCCTAACACCAACCCTCACCCTAACCCTAACCCTAACCCTAACCCTATACCTAACACCAACCCTAACCCTAACCCTAACACTAACCCTAACCCTAACCGTAACCCTAACCCTAACCCTAACCCTAAACCTAACACCAACACTAACCCTAACCCTAACCCTAACCCTAACCCTAAAACCAACCCTAACCCTAATCCTAACCCTAACCCTAACCCTAACACCAACCCTAACCCTAACCCTAACCCTAACCCTAACCCTAACACCAACCCTAACCCTAATCCTAACCCTAAACCTAACCCTAACACCAACCCTAACCCTAACCCTAACCCTAAACCTAACACCAACCCTAACCCTAACCCTAACCTTAACCCTAACCCTATGCCTAACACGAACCCTAACCCTAACCCTAACCCTAACACCAACCCTAACCCTAACACTAACCCTAACCCTAAACCTAACACCAACCCTAACCCTAAACCAAACACTAACCCTAACACCAACCCTAACCCTAACCCTAACCCTAACCCTAACCCTAACCCTAACTCTAACCTTAACCCTAACCCTAACACCAACCCTAACCCTAACCCTAACCCTAACCCTAACACCAACCCTAACTCTAATCCTAACCCTAACCCTAACCCTAACACCAACCCTAACCCTAACCCTAACCCTAAACCTAACACCAACCCTAACCCTAACCCTAACCCTAAACCTATGCCTAACACCAACACTAACCCTAACCCTAACCCTAACCCTAACACCAACCCTAACACCAACCCTAACCCTAATCCTAACCCTAACCCTAACCCTAATCCTAACCCTAACCCTATACCTAACACCAACCCTAACCCTAACCCTAACCCTAACCCTAACACCAACCCTAACCCTAACCCTAACCCTAACCCTAACCCTAACACCAACCCTAACCCTAACCCTAACCCTAACCCTAACCCTAAACCTAACACCAACCCTAACCCTAACCCTAACCCTAACCATAACACCAAACCTAACCCTAACCCTAACCCTAAACCCTAATCCTAACCCTAACCCTAACCCTAACCCTAACACTACCCTAACCCTAACCCTAACCCTAACCCCAACCCTAACCCTAACCCTAACCCTAATCCTAACCTTATACCTAACACCAACCCTAACCCTAACCCTAACCCTAACACTAACACCAACCCTAACCCTAACCCTAAACCTAACACCAACCCTAACCCTAATCCTAACCCTAACCCTAACCCTAACCCTAACACCAACCCTAACCGTAACCCTAACCCTAACCCTAACCCTAAACCTAACACCAACTCTAACCCTAACCCTAACCCTAAACCTAACACCAACCCTAACCCTAACTCTAACCCTAAACCCTAATCCTAACCCTAACCCTAACCCTAACCCTAACCCTAACCCTAACAAGGGCAAGGTGTAGTGGTCAGCGATGGGCAAGTTCTAGGCCTCGGACTAGAAGGAGCCATGTGCGTTGGTCTAGGGCCCGAGCTAGGGCTAGTGGGAGCGGTAGGCGTAGCGCTGGGGTAGGCAAAGGGCAAGGGGTGGGTGTCGGGGTAAACCTCGGAGTAGGCCTAGGACCATGAGTGGGACCTGTGGCTAGGGGTAGGGATGGGGGTGGGCCTATGGGTAGGGGGAGCTGTAGGGACAGGGGTAGGGGTAGGACCAGAGGTAGTGCTAGGCGTAGGCCTAGGGCGAGGGGTAGTGCTCGGGGTAACCTAACCCTAACCCTAACCCTAACCCTAACCCTAACACTAACCCTAACCCTAACCCTAACCCTAACACCAACCGTAACACTAACCCTAACCCTATACCTAACACCAACCCTAACCCTAACCCTAACCCTAACACCAACCCTAACCCTAACCCTAACCCTAACCCTAACCCTAAAACCAACCCTAACCCTAATCCTAACCCTAACCCTAACCCTAACACCAACCCTAACCCTAACCCTAACCCTAACCCTAACCCTAACACCAACCCTAACCCTAATCCTAACCCTAACCCTAACCCTAACACCAACCCTAACCCTAACCCTAACCCTAACCCTAACACCAACCCTAACCCTAACCCTAACCTTAACCCTAACCCTATGCCTAACACGAACCCTAACCCTAACCCTAACCCTAACACCAACCCTAACCCTAACCCTAACCCTAACCCTAACCCTAACACCAACCCTAACCCTAACCCTAACCCTAACCCTAACACCAACCCTAACCCTAACCCTAACTCTAACCTTAACCCTAACCCTAACACCAACCCTAACCCTAACCCTAACCCTAACCCTAACACCAAACCTAACTCTAATCCTAACCCTAACCCTAACCCTAACACCAACCTAACCCTAACCCTAACCCTAAACCTAACACCAACCCTAACCCTAACCCTAACCCTATGCCTAACACCAACACTAACCCTAACCCTAACCCTAACCCTAACACCAACCCTAACCCTAACCCTAACCCTAACACCAACCCTAACCCTAACCCTAATCCTAACCCTAACCCTATACCTAACACCAACCCTAACCCTAACCCTAACCCTAACCCTAACACCAACCCTAACACTGACCCTAACCCTAACCCTAACCCTAACACCAACCGTAACCCTAATCCTAACCCTAACCCTAACCCTAACCCTAACCCTAACACCAACCCTAACCCTAACCCTAACCCTAACCCTAAACCTAACACCAACCCTAACCCTAACCCTAACCCTAATCCTAACCCTATACCTAACACCAACCCTAACCCTAACTCTAACCCTAACCCTAACACCAACCCTAACCCTAACCCTAAACCTAACACCAACCCTAACCCTAATCCTAACCCTAACCCTAACCCTAACCCTAACACCAACCCTAACCGTAACCCTAACCCTAACCCTAACCCTAAACCTAACACCAACCCTAACCCTAACCCTAACCCTAAACCTAACACCAACCCTAACCCTAACTCTAACCCTAAACCCTAATCCTAACCCTAACCCTAACCCTAACCCTAACCCTAACCCTAACAAGGGCAAGGTGTAGTGGTCAGCGATGGGCAAGTTCTAGGCCTCGGACTAGAAGGAGCCATGTGCGTTGGTCTAGGGCCCGAGCTAGGGCTAGTGAGAGCGGTAGGCGTAGCGCTGGGGAAGGCATAGGGCAAGGGGTGGGTGTCGAGGTAAACCTCGGAGTAGGCCTAGGGCCAGGAGTGGGAGCTGTGGCTAGTGGTAGGGTTGGGGGTGGGCCTATGGGTAGGGGGAGCTGTAAGGCCAGGGGTAGTGGTAGGACCAGAGGTATTTCTAGGCGTAGGCCTAGGGCGAGGGGTAGTGCTCGGGGTAGGGTTAGTTGAAGCGCTAGTGTTTGGCAGAGGCCCACGGGCAGTGTTAGGGTTAGGGCTCATGTTAAGCCTAGGACTAGTGGTAGTGGTAGGGGTTGGCCGAGGACTAGGGGTAGGTGTCACGAAATGGCTCCGGGTAGTCCTAGGACTCCGAACGGATGTAGGGCTGATTAGGGTGTGGCTAATGGTGGGTCCAGGGTGATTTCGTAGGACACGGGTTAGTGCTCTGGCTATCGGTAGGGCAAGGTGTACCGGTTGGCGACGGGCAAGTGCTAGGCTTCGGACTAGAGTGAGCACTGGGCGTTGGTCTAGGGCCCGAGGTAGGGCTAGTGGGAGCGGTAGGCGTAGCGCTGGGGTAGGCAAAGGGCAAGGGGTGGGTGTCGGGGTAAACCTCGGAGTAGGCCTAGGACCATGAGTGGGACCTGTGGCTAGGGGTAGGGATGGGGGTGGGCCTATGTGTAGGGGGAGCTGTAGGGACAGGGGTAGGGGTAGGACCAGAGGTAGTGCTAGGCGTAGGCCTAAGGCGAGGGGTAGTGCTCGGGGTAACCTAACCCTAACCCTAACCCTAACCCTAACACAAACCCTAACCCTAACCCTAACCCTAACACCAACCCTAAACCTAAACCTAACCCTATACCTAACACCAACCCTAACCCTAACCCTAACCCTAACCCTAACACCAACCCTAACCCTAACCCTAACCCTAACCCTAACCCTAACCCTAACCCTAACCCTATGCCTAACACGAACCCTAACCCTAACCCTAACCCTAACACCAACCCTAACCCTAACCCTAACCCTAAACCTAACACCAACCCTAACCCTAACCCAAACACTAACCCTAACACCAACCCTAACCCTAACCCTAACCCTAACCCTAACACCAACCCTAATCCTAACCCTAACTCTAACCTTAACCCTAACCCTAACACCAACCCTAACCCTAACCCTAACCCTAACCCTAACACCAACCCTAACTCTAATCCTAACCCTAACCCTAACCCTAACACCAACCCTAACCCTAACCCTAACCCTAAACCTAACACCAACCCTAACCCTAACCCTAACCCTAACACCAACCCTAACCCTAACCCTATACCTAACACCAACCCTAACCCTAACCCTAACCCTAATCCTAACACTAACCCTAACCCTAACCCTAACCCTAACACCAACCCTAACCCTAACCCTATACCTAACACCAACCCTAACCCTAACCCTAACCCTAACCCTAACACCAACCCTAACCCTAACCCTAACCCTAACCCTAACCCTAAAACCAACCCTAACCCTAAACCTAACCCTAACCCTAACACCAACCCTAACCCTAATCCTAACACTAACCCTAACCCTAACACCAACCCTAACCCTAACCCTAACCCTAACCCTAACACCAACCCTAACCCTAACCCTAACCTTAACCCTAACCCTATGCCTAACACGAACCCTAACCCTAACCCTAACCCTAACACCAACCCTAACCCTAACCCTAACCCTAACCCTAACCCAACCCTAACCCTAACCCTAACCCTAAACCTAACACCAACCCTAACCCTAACCCTAACCCTAACCCTAACCCTATGCCTAACACCAACACTAACCCTAACCCTAACCCTAACCCTAACACCAACCCTAACCCTAATCCTAACCCTAACCCTAACCCTAACCCTAACCCTAACCCTAACCCTAACACTAACCCTAACCCTAACCCTAACCCTAACACCAACCCTAACCCTAACCCTAACACCAACCCTAACACTAACCCTAACCCTAACCCTAACCCTAACACCAACCCTAACCCTAATCCTAACCCTAACCCTAACCCTAACCCTAACCCTAACCCTAACCCTAACCCTAACCCTAACACCAACCCTAACCCTTACCCTAACCCTAAACCTAACACCAACCCTAACCCTAACCCTAACCCTAACCATAACACCAAACCTAACCCTAACCCTAACCTTAACCATAACACCAAACCTAACCCTAACCCTAACCCTAAACCCTAATCCTAACCCTAACCCTAACCCTAACCCTAAACCTAACCCTAACCATAACACCAAACCTAACCCTAACCCTAACCCTAAACCCTAATCCTAACCCTAACCCTAACCCTAACCATAACCGTAACCCTAACACCAACCCTAACCCTAACCCTAACACCAACCCTAACCCTAACCCTAACCCTAACCCTAACCCTAACCCTATACCTAACACCAACCCTAACCCTAACCCTAGCCCTAACCCTAACCCTAACCGTAACCCTAACCCTAACCCTAACCCTAAACCTAAAACCAACCCTAACCCTAACCCTAACCCTAACCCTAACACCAACCCTAACCCTAACCCTAACCCTAAACCCAAATCCTAACCCTAACCCTAACCCTAACCCTAACCCTAACAAGGGCAAGGTGTACTGGTCAGCGACGGGCAAGTTCTAGCCTCGGACTAGAAGGAGCCATGGTCGTTGATCTAGGGCCCGAGCTAGGGCTAGTGAGAGCGGTAGGCGTAGCGCTGGGGTAGGCATAGGGCAAGGGGTGGGTGTCGAGGTAAACCTCGGAGTAGGCCTAGGGCCAGGAGTGGGAGCTGTGGCTAGTGGTAGGGTTGGGGGTGGGCCTATGGGTAGGCGGAGCTGTAGGGCCAGGGGTAGTGGTAGGACCAGAGGTAGTGCTAGGCGTAGGCCTAGGGCGAGGGGTAGTGCTCGGGGTAGGGTTAGTTGAAGGGCTAGTGTTTGGCAGAGGCCCACGGGCAGTGTTAGGGTTAGGGCTCATGTTAAGCCTAGGACTAGTGGTAGTGGTAGGGGTTGGCCGAGGACTAGGGGTAGGTGTCACGAAATGGCTCCGGGTAATCCTAGGACTCCGAACGGAGGTAGGGCTGATTAGGGTGTGGCTAATGGTGGGTCCAGGGTGATTTCGTAGGACACGGGTTAGTGCTCTGGCTATCGGTAGGGCAAGGTGTACCGGTTGGCGACGGGCAAGTGCTAGGCTTCGGACTAGAGTGAGCACTGGGCGTTGGTCTAGGGCCCGAGGTAGGGCTAGTGGGAGCGGTAGGCGTAGCGCTGGGGTAGGCAAAGGGCAAGGGGTGGGTGTCGGGGTAAACCTCGGAGTAGGCCTAGGACCATGAGTGGGACCTGTGGCTAGGGGTAGAGATGGTGGTGGGCCTATGGGTAGGGGGAGCTGTAGGGACAGGGATAGGGGTAGGACCAGAGGTAGTGCTAGGCGTAGGCCTAGGGCGAGGGGTAGTGCTCGGGGTAACCTAACCCTAACCCTAACCCTAACCCTAACACTAACCCTAACCCTAACCCTAACCCTAACACCAACCGTAACACTAACCCTAACCCTATACCTAACACCAACCCTAACCCTAACCCTAACCCTAACCCTAACACCAACCCTAACCCTAACCCTAACCCTAACCCTAACCATAACCCTAAAACCAACCCTAACCCTAATCCTAACCCTAACCCTAACCCTAACACCAACCCTAACCCTAACCCTAACCCTAACCCTAACCCTAACCCTAACCCTAACACCAACCCTAACCCTAATCCTAACCCTAACCCTAACCCTAACACCAACCCTAACCCTAACCCTAACCCTAACCCTAACACCAACCCTAACCCTAACCCTAACCTTAACCCTAACCCTATGCCTAACACGAACCCTAACCCTAACCCTAACCCTAACACCAACCCTAACCCTAACCCTAACCCTAACCCTAAACCTAACACCAACCCTAACCCTAACCCAAACACTAACCCTAACACCAACCCTAACCCTAACCCTAACCCTAACCCTAACACCAACCCTAACCCTAACCCTAACTCTAACCCTAAACCTAACACCAACCCTAACCCTAACCCTAACCCTATGCCTAACACCAACACTAACCCTAACCCTAACCCTAACCCTAACACCAACCCTAACCCTAACCCTAACCCTAACACCAACCCTAACCCTAACCCTAATCCTAACCCTAACCCTATACCTAACACCAACCCTAACCCTAACCCTAACCCTAACCCTAACCCTAACCCTAACCCTAACACCAACCCTAACACTAACCCTAACCCTAACCCTAACCCTAACACCAACCCTAACCCTAATCCTAACCCTAACCCTAACCCTAACCCTAACCCTAACCCTAACACCAACCCTAACCCTAACCCTAACCCTAACCCTAAACCTAACACCAACCCTAACCCTAACCCTAACCCTAACCATAACACCAAACCTAACCCTAACCCTAACCCTAAACCCTAATCCTAACCCTAACCCTAACCCTAACCCTAACACCAACCCTAACCCTAACCCTAATCCTAACCCTAACCCTATACCTAACACCAACCCTAACCCTAACCCTAACCCTAACCCTAACACCAACCCTAACACTAACCCTAACCCTAACCCTAACCCTAACACCAACCCTAACCCTAATCCTAACCCTAACCCTAACCCTAACCCTAACCCTAACACCAACCCTAACCCTAACCCTAACCCTAACCCTAAATCTAACACCAACCCTAACCCTAACCCTAACCCTAAACATAACACCAAATCTAACCCTAACCCTAACCCTAACCATAACACCAAACCTAACCCTAACCCTAACCCTAAACCCTATTACTAACCCTAACCCTAACCCTAACCCTAACCCTAACCATAACACCAAACCTAACCCTAACCCTAACCCTAAACCCTAATCCTAACCCTAACCCTAACCCTAACACTAACCGTAACCCTAACCCTAACCCTAACCCTAAACCTAACACCAACCCTAACCCTAACCCTAACCCTAACCCTAACACCAACCCTAACCCTAACACTAACCCTAAACCCTAACCCTAACCCTAACCCTATGCCTAAGACGAACCCTAACACTAAACCTAACCCTAACTCTAACACCAACCCTAACCCTAATCCTAACCCTAACCCTAACCCTAACCCTAACACTAACCCTAAGCCTAACCCTAACCCTAACACCAACCCTCACCCTAACCCTAACCCTAACCCTAACCCTATACCTAACACCAACCCTAACCCTAACCCTAACACTAACCCTAACCCTAACCGTAACCCTAACCCTAACCCTAACCCTAAACCTAACACCAACACTAACCCTAACCCTAACCCTAACCCTAACCCTAAAACCAACCCTAACCCTAATCCTAACCCTAACCCTAACCCTAACACCAACCCTAACCCTAACCCTAACCCTAACCCTAACCCTAACACCAACCCTAACCCTAATCCTAACCCTAAACCTAACCCTAACACCAACCCTAACCCTAACCCTAACCCTAAACCTAACACCAACCCTAACCCTAACCCTAACCTTAACCCTAACCCTATGCCTAACACGAACCCTAACCCTAACCCTAACCCTAACACCAACCCTAACCCTAACCCTAACCCTAAACCCAAATCCTAACCCTAACCCTAACCCTAACCCTAACCCTAACAAGGGCAAGGTGTACTGGTCAGCGACGGGCAAGTTCTAGCCTCGGACTAGAAGGAGCCATGGTCGTTGATCTAGGGCCCGAGCTAAGGCTAGTGAGAGCGGTAGGCGTAGCGCTGGGGTAGGCATAGGGCAAGGGGTGGGTGTCGAGGTAAACCTCGGAGTAGGCCTAGGGCCAGGAGTGGGAGCTGTGGCTAGTGGTAGGGTTGGGGGTGGGCCTATGGGTAGGCGGAGCTGTAGGGCCAGGGGTAGTGGTAGGACCAGAGGTAGTGCTAGGCGTAGGCCTAGGGCGAGGGGTAGTGCTCGGGGTAGGGTTAGTTGAAGGGCTAGTGTTTGGCAGAGGCCCACGGGCAGTGTTAGGGTTAGGGCTCATGTTAAGCCTAGGACTAGTGGTAGTGGTAGGGGTTGGCCGAGGACTAGGGGTAGGTGTCACGAAATGGCTCCGGGTAATCCTAGGACTCCGAACGGAGGTAGGGCTGATTAGGGTGTGGCTAATGGTGGGTCCAGGGTGATTTCGTAGGACACGGGTTAGTGCTCTGGCTATCGGTAGGGCAAGGTGTACCGGTTGGCGACGGGCAAGTGCTAGGCTTCGGACTAGAGTGAGCACTGGGCGTTGGTCTAGGGCCCGAGGTAGGGCTAGTGGGAGCGGTAGGCGTAGCGCTGGGGTAGGCAAAGGGCAAGGGGTGGGTGTCGGGGTAAACCTCGGAGTAGGCCTAGGACCATGAGTGGGACCTGTGGCTAGGGGTAGAGATGGTGGTGGGCCTATGGGTAGGGGGAGCTGTAGGGACAGGGATAGGGGTAGGACCAGAGGTAGTGCTAGGCGTAGGCCTAGGGCGAGGGGTAGTGCTCGGGGTAACCTAACCCTAACCCTAACCCTAACCCTAACACTAACCCTAACCCTAACCCTAACCCTAACACCAACCGTAACACTAACCCTAACCCTATACCTAACACCAACCCTAACCCTAACCCTAACCCTAACCCTAACACCAACCCTAACCCTAACCCTAACCCTAACCCTAACCATAACCCTAAAACCAACCCTAACCCTAATCCTAACCCTAACCCTAACCCTAACACCAACCCTAACCCTAACCCTAACCCTAACCCTAACCCTAACCCTAACCCTAACACCAACCCTAACCCTAATCCTAACCCTAACCCTAACCCTAACACCAACCCTAACCCTAACCCTAACCCTAACCCTAACACCAACCCTAACCCTAACCCTAACCTTAACCCTAACCCTATGCCTAACACGAACCCTAACCCTAACCCTAACCCTAACACCAACCCTAACCCTAACCCTAACCCTAACCCTAAACCTAACACCAACCCTAACCCTAACCCAAACACTAACCCTAACACCAACCCTAACCCTAACCCTAACCCTAACCCTAACACCAACCCTAACCCTAACCCTAACTCTAACCCTAAACCTAACACCAACCCTAACCCTAACCCTAACCCTATGCCTAACACCAACACTAACCCTAACCCTAACCCTAACCCTAACACCAACCCTAACCCTAACCCTAACCCTAACACCAACCCTAACCCTAACCCTAATCCTAACCCTAACCCTATACCTAACACCAACCCTAACCCTAACCCTAACCCTAACCCTAACCCTAACCCTAACCCTAACACCAACCCTAACACTAACCCTAACCCTAACCCTAACCCTAACACCAACCCTAACCCTAATCCTAACCCTAACCCTAACCCTAACCCTAACCCTAACCCTAACACCAACCCTAACCCTAACCCTAACCCTAACCCTAAACCTAACACCAACCCTAACCCTAACCCTAACCCTAACCATAACACCAAACCTAACCCTAACCCTAACCCTAAACCCTAATCCTAACCCTAACCCTAACCCTAACCCTAACACCAACCCTAACCCTAACCCTAATCCTAACCCTAACCCTATACCTAACACCAACCCTAACCCTAACCCTAACCCTAACCCTAACACCAACCCTAACACTAACCCTAACCCTAACCCTAACCCTAACACCAACCCTAACCCTAATCCTAACCCTAACCCTAACCCTAACCCTAACCCTAACACCAACCCTAACCCTAACCCTAACCCTAACCCTAAATCTAACACCAACCCTAACCCTAACCCTAACCCTAAACATAACACCAAATCTAACCCTAACCCTAACCCTAACCATAACACCAAACCTAACCCTAACCCTAACCCTAAACCCTATTACTAACCCTAACCCTAACCCTAACCCTAACCCTAACCATAACACCAAACCTAACCCTAACCCTAACCCTAAACCCTAATCCTAACCCTAACCCTAACCCTAACACTAACCGTAACCCTAACCCTAACCCTAACCCTAAACCTAACACCAACCCTAACCCTAACCCTAACCCTAACCCTAACACCAACCCTAACCCTAACACTAACCCTAAACCCTAACCCTAACCCTAACCCTATGCCTAAGACGAACCCTAACACTAAACCTAACCCTAACTCTAACACCAACCCTAACCCTAATCCTAACCCTAACCCTAACCCTAACCCTAACACTAACCCTAAGCCTAACCCTAACCCTAACACCAACCCTCACCCTAACCCTAACCCTAACCCTAACCCTATACCTAACACCAACCCTAACCCTAACCCTAACACTAACCCTAACCCTAACCGTAACCCTAACCCTAACCCTAACCCTAAACCTAACACCAACACTAACCCTAACCCTAACCCTAACCCTAACCCTAAAACCAACCCTAACCCTAATCCTAACCCTAACCCTAACCCTAACACCAACCCTAACCCTAACCCTAACCCTAACCCTAACCCTAACACCAACCCTAACCCTAATCCTAACCCTAAACCTAACCCTAACACCAACCCTAACCCTAACCCTAACCCTAAACCTAACACCAACCCTAACCCTAACCCTAACCTTAACCCTAACCCTATGCCTAACACGAACCCTAACCCTAACCCTAACCCTAACACCAACCCTAACCCTAACACTAACCCTAACCCTAAACCTAACACCAACCCTAACCCTAAACCAAACACTAACCCTAACACCAACCCTAACCCTAACCCTAACCCTAACCCTAACACCAACCCTAACCCTAACCCTAACTCTAACCTTAACCCTAACCCTAACACCAACCCTAACCCTAACCCTAACCCTAACCCTAACACCAACCCTAACTCTAATCCTAACCCTAACCCTAACCCTAACACCAACCCTAACCCTAACCCTAACCCTAAACCTAACACCAACCCTAACCCTAACCCTAACCCTAACCCTATGCCTAACACCAACACTAACCCTAACCCTAACCCTAACCCTAACACCAACCCTAACACCAACCCTAACCCTAATCCTAACCCTAACCCTAACCCTAATCCTAACCCTAACCCTATACCTAACACCAACCCTAACCCTAACCCTAACCCTAACCCTAACACCAACCCTAACCCTAACCCTAACCCTAACCCTAACCCTAACACCAACCCTAACCCTAACCCTAACCCTAACCCTAACCCTAAACCTAACACCAACCCTAACCCTAACCCTAACCCTAACCATAACACCAAACCTAACCCTAACCCTAACCCTAAACCCTAATCCTAACCCTAACCCTAACCCTAACCCTAACACTACCCTAACCCTAACCCTAACCCTAACCCCAACCCTAACCCTAACCCTAACCCTAATCCTAACCTTATACCTAACACCAACCCTAACCCTAACCCTAACCCTAACACTAACACCAACCCTAACCCTAACCCTAAACCTAACACCAACCCTAACCCTAATCCTAACCCTAACCCTAACCCTAACCCTAACACCAACCCTAACCGTAACCCTAACCCTAACCCTAACCCTAAACCTAACACCAACTCTAACCCTAACCCTAACCCTAAACCTAACACCAACCCTAACCCTAACTCTAACCCTAAACCCTAATCCTAACCCTAACCCTAACCCTAACCCTAACCCTAACCCTAACAAGGGCAAGGTGTAGTGGTCAGCGATGGGCAAGTTCTAGGCCTCGGACTAGAAGGAGCCATGTGCGTTGGTCTAGGGCCCGAGCTAGGGCTAGTGGGAGCGGTAGGCGTAGCGCTGGGGTAGGCAAAGGGCAAGGGGTGGGTGTCGGGGTAAACCTCGGAGTAGGCCTAGGACCATGAGTGGGACCTGTGGCTAGGGGTAGGGATGGGGGTGGGCCTATGGGTAGGGGGAGCTGTAGGGACAGGGGTAGGGGTAGGACCAGAGGTAGTGCTAGGCGTAGGCCTAGGGCGAGGGGTAGTGCTCGGGGTAACCTAACCCTAACCCTAACCCTAACCCTAACCCTAACACTAACCCTAACCCTAACCCTAACCCTAACACCAACCGTAACACTAACCCTAACCCTATACCTAACACCAACCCTAACCCTAACCCTAACCCTAACACCAACCCTAACCCTAACCCTAACCCTAACCCTAACCCTAAAACCAACCCTAACCCTAATCCTAACCCTAACCCTAACCCTAACACCAACCCTAACCCTAACCCTAACCCTAACCCTAACCCTAACACCAACCCTAACCCTAATCCTAACCCTAACCCTAACCCTAACACCAACCCTAACCCTAACCCTAACCCTAACCCTAACACCAACCCTAACCCTAACCCTAACCTTAACCCTAACCCTATGCCTAACACGAACCCTAACCCTAACCCTAACCCTAACACCAACCCTAACCCTAACCCTAACCCTAACCCTAAACCTAACACCAACCCTAACCCTAACCCAAACACTAACCCTAACACCAACCCTAACCCTAACCCTAACCCTAACCCTAACACCAACCCTAACCCTAACCCTAACTCTAACCTTAACCCTAACCCTAACACCAACCCTAACCCTAACCCTAACCCTAACCCTAACACCAAACCTAACTCTAATCCTAACCCTAACCCTAACCCTAACACCAACCTAACCCTAACCCTAACCCTAAACCTAACACCAACCCTAACCCTAACCCTAACCCTATGCCTAACACCAACACTAACCCTAACCCTAACCCTAACCCTAACACCAACCCTAACCCTAACCCTAACCCTAACACCAACCCTAACCCTAACCCTAATCCTAACCCTAACCCTATACCTAACACCAACCCTAACCCTAACCCTAACCCTAACCCTAACACCAACCCTAACACTGACCCTAACCCTAACCCTAACCCTAACACCAACCCTAACCCTAATCCTAACCCTAACCCTAACCCTAACCCTAACCCTAACACCAACCCTAACCCTAACCCTAACCCTAACCCTAAACCTAACACCAACCCTAACCCTAACCCTAACCCTAATCCTAACCCTATACCTAACACCAACCCTAACCCTAACTCTAACCCTAACCCTAACACCAACCCTAACCCTAACCCTAAACCTAACACCAACCCTAACCCTAATCCTAACCCTAACCCTAACCCTAACCCTAACACCAACCCTAACCGTAACCCTAACCCTAACCCTAACCCTAAACCTAACACCAACCCTAACCCTAACCCTAACCCTAAACCTAACACCAACCCTAACCCTAACTCTAACCCTAAACCCTAATCCTAACCCTAACCCTAACCCTAACCCTAACCCTAACCCTAACAAGGGCAAGGTGTAGTGGTCAGCGATGGGCAAGTTCTAGGCCTCGGACTAGAAGGAGCCATGTGCGTTGGTCTAGGGCCCGAGCTAGGGCTAGTGAGAGCGGTAGGCGTAGCGCTGGGGAAGGCATAGGGCAAGGGGTGGGTGTCGAGGGAAACCTCGGAGTAGGCCTAGGGCCAGGAGTGGGAGCTGTGGCTAGTGGTAGGGTTGGGGGTGGGCCTATGGGTAGGGGGAGCTGTAGGGCCAGGGGTAGTGGTAGGACCAGAGGTATTTCTAGGCGTAGGCCTAGGGCGAGGGGTAGTGCTCGGGGTAGGGTTAGTTGAAGCGCTAGTGTTTGGCAGAGGCCCACGGGCAGTGTTAGGGTTAGGGCTCATGTTAAGCCTAGGACTAGTGGTAGTGGTAGGGGTTGGCCGAGGACTAGGGGTAGGTGTCACGAAATGGCTCCGGGTAGTCCTAGGACTCCGAACGGATGTAGGGCTGATTAGGGTGTGGCTAATGGTGGGTCCAGGGTGATTTCGTAGGACACGGGTTAGTGCTCTGGCTATCGGTAGGGCAAGGTGTACCGGTTGGCGACGGGCAAGTGCTAGGCTTCGGACTAGAGTGAGCACTGGGCGTTGGTCTAGGGCCCGAGGTAGGGCTAGTGGGAGCGGTAGGCGTAGCGCTGGGGTAGGCAAAGGGCAAGGGGTGGGTGTCGGGGTAAACCTCGGAGTAGGCCTAGGACCATGAGTGGGACCTGTGGCTAGGGGTAGGGATGGGGGTGGGCCTATGTGTAGGGGGAGCTGTAGGGACAGGGGTAGGGGTAGGACCAGAGGTAGTGCTAGGCGTAGGCCTAAGGCGAGGGGTAGTGCTCGGGGTAACCTAACCCTAACCCTAACCCTAACCCTAACACAAACCCTAACCCTAACCCTAACCCTAACACCAACCCTAAACCTAAACCTAACCCTATACCTAACACCAACCCTAACCCTAACCCTAACCCTAACCCTAACACCAACCCTAACCCTAACCCTAACCCTAACCCTAACCCTAACCCTAACCCTATGCCTAACACGAACCCTAACCCTAACCCTAACCCTAACACCAACCCTAACCCTAACCCTAACCCTAAACCTAACACCAACCCTAACCCTAACCCAAACACTAACCCTAACACCAACCCTAACCCTAACCCTAACCCTAACCCTAACACCAACCCTAATCCTAACCCTAACTCTAACCTTAACCCTAACCCTAACACCAACCCTAACCCTAACCCTAACCCTAACCCTAACACCAACCCTAACTCTAATCCTAACCCTAACCCTAACCCTAACACCAACCCTAACCCTAACCCTAACCCTAAACCTAACACCAACCCTAACCCTAACCCTAACCCTAACCCTATGCCTAACACCAACACTAACCCTAACCCTAACCCTAACCCTAACACCAACCCTAACCCTAACCCTAACCCTAACACCAACCCTAACCCTAACCCTAATCCTAACCCTAACCCTATACCTAACACCAACCCTAACCCTAACCCTAACCCTAACCCTAACACCAACCCTAACACTAACCCTAACCCTAACCCTAACCCTAACACCAACCCTAACCCTAATCCTAACCCTAACCCTAACCCTAACCCTAACCCTAACCCTAACACCAACCCTAACCCTAACCCTAACCCTAACCCTAACCCTAAACCTAACACCAACCCTAACCCTAACCCTAACCCTAACCATAACACCAAACCTAACCCTAACCCTAACCCTAAACCCTAATCCTAACCCTAACCCTAACCCTAACCCTAACACTACCCTAACCCTAACCCTAACCCTAACCCTAACCCTAACCCTAATCCTAACCCTATACCTAACACCAACCCTAACCCTAACCCTAACCCTAACCCTAACACCAACCCTAACCCTAACCCTAAACCTAACACCAACCCTAACCCTAATCCTAACCCTAACCCTAACCCTAACCCTAACACCAACCCTAACCGTAACACTAACCCTAACCCTAACCCTAAACCTAACACCAACCCTAACCCTAACCCTAACCCTAAACCTAACACCAACCCTAACCCTAACTCTAACCCTAAACCCTAATCCTAACCCTAACCCTAACCCTAACCCTAACCCTAACCCTAACAAGGGCAAGGTGTAGTGGTCAGCGATGGGCAAGTTCTAGGCCTCGGACTAGAAGGAGCCATGTGCGTTGGTCTAGGGCCCGAGCTAGGGCTAGTGAGAGCGGTAGGCGTAGCGCTGGGGAAGGCATAGGGCAAGGGGTGGGTGTCGAGGTAAACCTCGGAGTAGGCCTAGGGCCAGGAGTGGGAGCTGTGGCTAGTGGTAGGGTTAGGGGTGGGCCTATGGGTAGGGGGAGCTGTAGGGCCAGGGGTAGTGGTAAAACCAGAGGTAGTGCTAGGCGTAGGCCTAGGGCGAGGGGTAGTGCTCGGGGTAGGGTTAGTTGAAGGGCTAGTGTTTGGCAGAGGCCCACGGGCAGTGTTAGGGTTAGGGCTCATGTTAAGCCTAGGACTAGTGGTAGTGGTAGGGGTTGGCCGAGGACTAGGGGTAGGTGTCACGAAATGGCTCCGGGTAGTCCTAGGACTCCGAACGGATGTAGGGCTGATTAGGGTGTGGCTAATGGTGGGTCCAGGGTGATTTCGTAGGACACGGGTTAGTGCTCTGGCTATCGGTAGGGCAAGGTGTACCGGTTGGCGACGGGCAAGTGCTAGGCTTCGGACTAGAGTGAGCACTGGGCGTTGGTCTAGGGCCCGAGGTAGGGCTAGTGGGAGCGGTAGGCGTAGCGCTGGGGTAGGCAAAGGGCAAGGGGTGGGTGTCGTGGTAAACCTCGGAGTAGGCCAAGGACCATGAGTGGGACCTGTGGCTAGGGGTAGGGATGGGGGTGGGCCTATGTGTAGGGGGAGCTGTAGGGACAGGGGTAGGGGTAGGACCAGAAGTAGTGCTAGGCGTAGGCCTAAGGCGAGGGGTAGTGCTCGGGGTAACCTAACCCTAACCCTAACCCTAACCCTAACCCTAACACTAACCCTAACCCTAACCCTAACCCTAACCCTAACACCAACCCTAACCCTAACCCTAACCCTATACCTAACACCAACCCTAACCCTAACCCTAAACCTAACCCTAACACCAACCCTAACCCTAACCCTAACCCTAACCCTAACCTTAAAACCAACCCTAACCCTAAACCTAACCCTAACCCTAACACCAACCCTAACCCTAATCCTAACACTAACCCTAACCCTAACACCAACCCTAACCCTAAACCTAACCCTAACCCTAACACCAACCCTAACCCTAACCGTAACCTTAACCCTAACCCTATGCCTAACACGAACCCTAAACCTAACCCTAACCCTAACACCAACCCTAACCCTAACCCTAACCCTAACCCTAAACCTAACACCAACCCTAACCCTAACCCAAACACTAACCCTAACACCAACCCTAAACCTAACCCTAACCCTAACCCTAACACCAACCCTAACCCTAACCCTAACCCTAACTCTAACCCTAACCCTAACCCTAACCCTAACACCAACCCTAACCCTAACTCTAACCCTAACCATAACACCAAACCTAACCCTAACCCTAACCCTAAACCCTAATCCTAACCCTAACCCTAACCCTAACACCAACCCTAACCCTAACCCTAACCCTAACCCCAACCCTAACCCTAACCCTAACCCTAATCCTAACCCTATACCTAACACCAACCCTAACCCTAACCCTAACCCTAACACCAATCCTAACCCTAACCCTAAACCTAACACCAACCCTAACCCTAATCCTAACCCTAACCCTAACCCTAACCCTAACACCAACCCTAACCGTAACCCTAACCCTAACCCTAACCCTAACCCTAACACCAACCCTAAACCTAACCCTAACCCTATACCTAACACCAACCCTAACCCTAACCCTAACCCTAACCCTAACACCAACCCTAACCCTAACCCTAACCCTAACCCTAACCCTAACCCTAACCCTAACCCTATGCCTAACACGAACCCTAACCCTAACCCTAACCCTAACACCAACCCTAACCCTAACCCTAACCCTAACCCTAAACCTAACAACAACCCTAACCCTAACCCAAACACTAACCCTAACACCAACCCTAACCCTAACCCTAACCCTAACCCTAACACCAACCCTAATCCTAACCCTAACTCTAACCTTAACCCTAACCCTAACACCAACCCTAACCCTAACCCTAACCCTAACCCTAACACCAACCCTAACTCTAAACCTAACCCTAACCCTAACCCTAACACCAACCCTAACCCTAACCCTAACCCTAAACCTAACACCAACCCTAACCCTAACCCTAACCCTAACCCTATGCCTAACACCAACACTAACCCTAACCCTAACCCTAACCCTAACACCAACCCTAACCCTAACCCTAACCCTAACACCAACCCTAACCCTAACCCTAATCCTAACCCTAACCCTATACCTAACACCAACCCTAACCCTAACCCTAACCCTAACCCTAACACCAACCCTAACACTAACCCTAACCCTAACCCTAACCCTAACACCAACCCTAACCCTAATCCTAACCCTAACCCTAACCCTAACCCTAACCCTAACCCTAACACCAACCCTAAACCTAACCCCAACCCTAACCCTAACCCTAAACCTAACACCAACCCTAACCCTAACCCTAACCCTAACCATAACACCAAACCTAACCCTAACCCTAACCGTAAACCCTAATCCTAACCCTAACCCTAACCCTAACCCTAACACTACCCTAACCCTAACCCTAACCCTAACCCCAACCCTAACCCTAACCCTAACCCTAATCCTAACCCTATACCTAACACCAACCCTAACCCTAACCCTAACCCTAACCCTAACACCAACCCTAACCCTAACCCTAAACCTAACACCAACCCTAACCCTATTCCTAACCCTAACCCTAACCCTAACACCAACCCTAACCGTAACCCTAACCCTAACCCTAACCCTAAACCTAACACCAACCCTAACCCTAACCCTAACCCTAAACCTAACACCAACCCTAACCCTAACTCTAACCCTAAACCCTAATCCTAACCCTAACCCTAACCCTAACCCTAACCCTAACCCTAACAAGGGCAAGGTGTAGTGGTCAGCGATGGGCAAGTTCTAGGCCTCGGACTAGAAGGAGCCATGTGCGTTGGTCTAGGGCCCGAGCTAGGGCTAGTGAGAGCGGTAGGCGTAGCGCTGGGGAAGGCATAGGGCAAGGGGTGGGTGTCGAGGTAAACCTCGGAGTAGGCCTAGGGCCAGGAGTGGGAGCTGTGGCTAGTGGTAGGGTTGGGGGTGGGCCTATGGGTAGGGGGAGCTGTAGGGCCAGGGGTAGTGGTAGGACCAGAGGTAGTGCTAGGCGTAGGCCTAGGGCGAGGGGTAGTGCTCGGGGTAGGGTTAGTTGAAGGGCTAGTGTTTGGCAGAGGCCCACGGGCAGTGTTAGGGTTAGGGCTCATGTTAAGCCTAGGACTAGTGGTAGTGGTAGGGGTTGGCCGAGGACTAGGGGTAGGTGTCACGAAATGGCTCCGGGTAGTCCTAGGACTCCGAACGGATGTAGGGCTGATTAGGGTGTGGCTAATGGTGGGTCCAGGGTGATTTCGTAGGACACGGGTTAGTGCTCTGGCTATCGGTAGGACAAGGTGTACCGGTTGGCGACGGGCAAGTGCTAGGCTTCGGACTAGAGTGAGCACTGGGCGTTGGTCCAGGGCCCGAGGTAGGGCTAGTGGGAGCGGTAGGCGTAGCGCTGGGGTAGGCAAAGGGCAAGGGGTGGGTGTCGTGGTAAACCTCGGAGTAGGCCAAGGACCATGAGTGGGAGCTGTGGCTAGGGGTAGGGATGGGGTTGGGCCTATGTGTAGGGGGAGCTGTAGGGACAGGGGTAGGGGTAGGACCAGAGGTAGTGCTAGGCGTAGGCCTAAGGCGAGGGGTAGTGCTCGGGGTAACCTAACCCTAACCCTAACCCTAACCCTAACACTAACCCTAACCCTAACCCTAACCCTAACACCAACCCTAACCCTAACCCTAACCCTATACCTAACACCAACCCTAACCCTAACCCTAACCCTAACCCTAACACCAACCCTAACCCTAACCCTAACCCTAACCCTAACCCTAAACTTAAAACCAACCCTAACCCTAAACCTAACCCTAACCCTAACACCAACCCTAACCCTAATCCTAACACTAACCCTAACCCTAACACCAACCCTAACCCTAAACCTAACCCTAACCCTAACACCAACCCTAACCCTAACCGTAACCTTAACCCTAACCCTATGCCTAACACGAACCCTAAACCTAACCCTAACCCTAACACCAACCCTAACCCTAACCCTAACCCTAACCCTAAACCTAACACCAACCCTAACCCTAACCCAAACACTAACCCTAACACCAACCCTAAACCTAACCGTAACCCTAACCCTAACACCAACCCTAACCCTAACCCTAACCCTAACTCTAACCCTAACCCTAACCCTAACACCAACCCTAACCCTAACTCTAACCCTAACCATAACACCAAACCTAACCCTAACCCTAATCCTAAACCCTAATCCTAACCCTAACCCTAACCCTAACACCAACCCTAACCCTAACCCTAACCCTAACCCCAACCCTAACCCTAACCCTAACCCTAATCCTAACCCTATACCTAACACCAACCCTAACCCTAACCCTAACCCTAACACTAACCCTAACCCTAACCCTAACACCAACCCTAACCCTAACCCTAACCCTAACCCTAACACCAACCCTAACCCTAACCCTAACCCTAACTCTAACCCTAATTCTAACCCTAACACCAACCCTAACCCTAACCCTAACCCTAACCCTAACACCAACCCTAACCCTAACCCTAATTCTAACCCTAACCCTATGCCTAACACCAACACTAACCCTAACCCTAACCCTAACCCTAACCCTAACCCTAACACCAACCCTAACCCTAATCCTAACCCTAACCCTAACCCTAACCCTAACACTAACCCTAACCCTAACCCTAACCCTAACACCAAACCTAACCCTAACCCTAACCCTAACCCTAGCCCTATACCTAACACCAACCCTAACCCTAACCCTAACCCTAACCCTAACACCAACCCTAACCCTAACCCTAACCCTAACACCAAGCCTAACCCTAACCCTAACCCTAACACTAACCCTAACCCTAACCCTAACACCAACCCTAACCCTAACCCTAACCCTAACCCTAACACCAACCCTAACCCTAACCCTAACCCTAACTCTAACCCTAACCATAACCCTAACACCAACCCTAACCCTAACCCTAACCCTAACCCTAACACCAACCCTAACCCTAACCCTAACCCTAACCCTAACCCTATGCCTAACACCAACACTAACCCTAACCCTAACCCTAACCCTAACACCAACCCTAACCCTAATCCTAACCCTAACCCTAACCCTAACCCTAACGCTAACCCTAACCCTAACCCTAACCCTAACACCAACCCTAACCCTAACCCTAAACATAACCCTAACCCTATACCTAACACCAACCCTAACCCTAACCCTAACACTAACCCTAACCCTAACCCTAACACCAACCCTAACCCTAACCCTAACCCTAACCCTAACACCAACCCTAACCCTAAACCTAACCCTAACCCTAACACCAACCCTAACCCTAACCTAACCCTAACCCTAACCCTAACCCTAACCCTAACCCTAACCCTAACACCAACCCTAACCCTAACCCTATCCCTAACACCAACCCTAACCCTAATCCTAACCCTAACCCTAACCCTAACACCAACCCTAACCCTAACCCTAACCCTAACACCAACCCTAACCCTAACGCTAACCTTAACCCTAACCCTATGCCTAACACGAACCCTAACCCTAAACCTAACCCTAACCCTAACACCAACCCTAACCCTAATCCTAACCCTAACCCTAACCCTAACCTTAACACTAAACCTAACCCTAACCCTAACCCTAACACCAACCCTAACCCTAACCCTAACCCTAACCCTAAACCTAACACCAACCCTAACCCTAACCCTAACCCTAACCCTAACCCTAAACCTAACACCAACCCTAACCCTAACCCTAACCCTAAACCCTAATCTTAACCCTAACCCTAACCCCAACCCTAACCCTAACCCTAACCCTAACAAGGGCAAGGTGTACTGGTCAGCGACGGGCAAGTTCTAGGCCTCGGACTAGAAGGAGCCATGGGCGTTGGTCTAGGGCCTGAGCTAGGGCTAGTGAGAGCGGTAGGCGTAGCCCTGGGGTAGGCATAGGGCAAGGGGTGGGTGTCGAGGTAAACCTCGGAGTACGCCTAGGGCCAGGAGTGGGAGCTGTGGCTAGTGGTAGGGTTGGGGGTGGGCCTATGGGTAGGGGGAGCTGTAGGGCCAGGGGTAGTGGTAGGACCAGAGGTAGTGCTAGGCGTAGGCCTAGGGCGAGGAGTAGTGCTCGGGGTAGGGTTAGTTGAAGGGCTAGTGTTTGGCAGAGGCCCACGGGCAGTGTTAGGGTTAGGGCTCATGTTAAGCCTAGGACTAGTGGTAGTGGTAGGGGTTGGCAGAGGACTAGGGGTAGGTGTCAGGAAATGGCTCCGGGTAGTCCTAGGACTCCGAACGGATGTAGGGCTGGATTAGGGTGTGGCTAATGGTGGGTCCAGGGTGATTTCGTAGGACACGGGTTAGTGCTCTGGCTATCGGTAGGGCAAGGTGTACCGGTTGGCGACGGGCAAGTGCTAGGCTTCGGACTAGAGTGAGCACTGGGCGTTGGTCTAGAGCCTGAGGTAGGGCTAGTGGGAGCGGTAGGCGTAGCGCTGGGGTAGGCAAAGGGCAAGGGGTGGGTGTCGGGGTAAACCTCGGAGTAGGCCTAGGACCAGGAGTGGGAGCTGTGGCTAGGGGTAGGGATGGGGGTGGGCCTATGGGTAGGGGGAGCTGTAGGGAAAGGGGTAGGGGTAGGACCAGAGGTAGTGCTAGGCGTAGGCCTAGGGCGAGGGGTAGTGCTCGGGGTAACCTAACCCTAACCCTAACCCTAACAGCAACCCTAACCCTAAACCTAACCCTAACCCTATCCCTAAACCTAACACTAACCCTAACCCTAACCCTAACCCTAACACCAACCCTAACCCTAACACTAACCCTAACCCTAACCCTATACCTAACACCAACCCTAACCCTAACCCTAACCCTAACACCAACCCTAACCCTAACCCTATCCCTAACCCTAACCCTAACACCAACCCTAACCATAATCCTAACCCTAACCCTAACCCTAACCCTAACACCAACCCTAACCCTAACCCTAACTCTAACCCTAAACCTAACACCAACCCTAACCCTAACCATAACCCTAACCATAACACCAAACCTAACCCTAACCCTAACCCTAAACCCTAATCCTAACACTAACCCTAACCCTAACCCTAACACTAACCCTAACCCTAACCCTAACCCTAACCCCAACCGTAACCCTAACCCTAACCCTAACCCTAACCCTAACCCTATACCTAACACCAACCCTAACCCTAACCCTAACCCTAACCCTAACACCAACCCTAACCCTAACCCTAAACCTAACACCAACCCTAACCCTAATCCTAACCCTAACCCTAACCCTAAACCTAACACCAACCCTAACCGTAACCCTAACCCTAACCCTAACCCTAACCCTAAACCTAACACCAACCCTAACCCTAACCCTAACCCTAACCCTAACACCAACCCTTACCCTAACCCTAACCCTAAACCCTAATCCTAACCCTAACCCTAACCCTAACCCTAACCCTAACCCTAACAAGGGCAAGGTGTAGTGGTCAGCGACGGGCAAGTTCTAGGCCTCGGACTAGAAGGAGCCATGTGCGTTGGTCTAGGGCCCGAGCTAGGGCTAGTGAGAGCGGTTGGCGTAGCGCTGGGGTAGGCATAGGGCAAGGGGTGGGTGTCGAGGTAAACCTCGGAGTAGGCCTAGGGCCAGGAGTGGGAGCTGTGGCTAGTGGTAGGGTTGGGGGTGGGCCTATGTGTAGGGGGAGCTGTAGGGCCAGGGGTAGTGGTAGGACCAGAGGTAGTGCTAGGCGTAGGCCTAGGGCGAGAAATAGTGCTCGAGGTAGGGTTAGTTGAAGGGCTAGTGTTTGGCAGAGGCCCACGGGCAGTGTTAGGGTTAGGGCTCATTTTAGGCCTAGGACTAGTGGTAGTGGTAGGGGATGGCCGAGGGCTAGGCGTAACTGTCACAAGAGGGCTCCGGGTAGTCCTAGGACTCCGAAAGGATGTAGGGCTGGATTAGGGTGTGGCTAATGGTGGGTCCAGGGGGATTTCGTAGGACACGGGTTAGTGCTCTGGCTATCGGTAGGGCAAGGTGTACCGGTTGGCGACGGGCAAGTGCTAGGCTCGGACTAGAGTGAGCACTGGGCGTTGGTCTAGGGCCCGAGGTAGAGCTAGTGGGAGCAGTAGGCGTAGCGCTGGGGTAGGCAAAGGGCAAGGGGTGGGTGTCGGGGTAAACCTCGGAGTAGGCCTAGGACCAGGAGTGGGAGCTGTGGCTAGGGGTAGGGATGGGGGTGGGCCTATGGGTAGGGGGAGCTGTAGAAACAGGGGTAGGGGTGGGACCAGAGGTAGTGCTAGGCGTAGGCCTAGGGCTAGTGGTAGTGCTCGGGGTAACCTAACACTAACCCTAACCCTATTACTAACCCTAACCCAAACCCTAACCCTAACACCAACCCTAACCCTAACCCTAATGCTAACCCTAACCCTATACCTAACACCAACCCTAACCCTAACCCTAACCCTAACCCTAACACCAACCCTAACCCTAACCCTAACCCGAACCCTAAAAGGGCAAGGTGTACTGGTCAGCGACGGGCAAGTTCTAGGCCTCGGACGAGAGGGAGACATGGGCGTTGGTCTAGGGCCCGAGCTATGGCTAGTGGAAACGGTAGGCGTAGCGCTGGGGTAGGCATAGGGCAAGGGGTGGGTGTCGAGGTAAACCTCGGTGTAGGCCTAGGGCCAGGAGTGGGAGCTGTGGCTAGGGTTAGGGGTGGGGGTGGACCTATGGGTAGGGGGAGCTGTAGGGCCAGGGGTAGTGGTAGGACCAGGGGTAGTGCTAGGCGTAGGCCTAGGGCGAGGGGTAGTGCTCGGGGTAACCTAACCCTAACCCTAACCCTAACCCTAACACTAACCCTAACCCTAACCCTAACCCTAACACCAACCCTAACCCTAACCCTATCCCTAACCCTAACCCTAACACCAACCCTAACCATAATCCTAACCCTAACCCTAACCCTAACCCTAACCCTAACACCAACCCTAACCATAACACCAAACCTAACCCTAACCCTAACCCTAAACCCTAATCCTAACCCTAACCCTAACCCTAACCCTAACACTAACCCTAACCCTAACCCTAACCCTAACCCCAACCGTAACCCTAACCCTAACCCTAACCCTAACCCTAACCCTATACCTAACACCAACCCTAACCCTAACCCTAACCCTAACCCTAACACCAACCCTAACCCTAACCCTAACCCTAAACCCTAATCCTAACCCTAACCCTAACCCTAACCCTAACCCTAACCCTAACAAGGGCAAGGTGTAGTGGTCAGCGACGGGCAAGTTCTAGGCCTCGGACTAGAAGGAGCCATGTGCGTTGGTCTAGGGCCCGAGCTAGGGCTAGTGAGAGCGGTAGGCGTAGCGCTGCGGTAGGCATAGGGCAAGGGGTGGGTGTCGAGGTAAACCTCGGAGTAGGCCTAGGGCCAGGAGTGGGAGCTGTGGCTAGTGGTAGGGTTGGGGGTGTGCCTATGGGTACGGGGAGCTGTAGGGCCAGGGGTAGTGGTAGGACCAGAGGTAGTGCTAGGCGTAGGCCTAGGGCGAGAAGTAGTGCTCGAGGTAGGGTTAGTTGAAGGGCTAGTGTTTGGCAGAGGCCCACGGGCAGTGTTAGGGTTAGGGCTCATTTTAGGCCTAGGACTAGTGGTAGTGGTAGGGGATGGCCGAGGGTTAGGCGTAACTGTCACAAGAGGGCTCCGGGTAGTCCTAGGACTCCGAAAGGATGTAGGGCTGGATTAGGGTGTGGCTAATGGTGGGTCCAGGGGGATTTCGTAGGACACGGGTTAGTGCTCTGGCTATCGGTAGGGCAAGGTGTACCGGTTGGCGACGGGCAAGTGCTAGGCTCGGACTAGAGTGAGCACTGGGCGTTGGTCTAGGGCCCGAGGTAGAGCTAGTGGGAGCAGTAGGCGTAGCGCTGGGGTAGGCAAAGGGCAAGGGGTGGGTGTCGGGGTAAACCTCGGAGTAGGCCTAGGACCAGGATTGGGAGCTGTGGCTAGGGGTAGGGATGGGGGTGGGCCTATGGGTAGGGGGAGCTGTAGGGACAGGGGTAGGGGTGGGACCAGAGGTAGTGCTAGGCGTAGGCCTAGGGCGAGGGGTAGTGCTCGGGGTAACCTAACACTAACCCTAACCCTATTACTAACCCTAACCCAAACCCTAACCCTAACACCAACCCTAACCCTAACCCTAATGCTAACCCTAACCCTATACCTAACACCAACCCTAACCCTAACCCTAACCCTAACCCTAACACCAACCCTAACCCTAACCCTAACAAGGGCAAGGTGTACTGGTCAGCGACGGGCAAGTTCTAGGCCTCGGACGAGAGGGAGATATGGGCGTTGGTCTCGGGCCCGAGCTATGGCTAGTGGAAACGGTAGGCGTAGCGCTGGGGTAGGCAAAGGGCAAGGGGTGGGTGTCGAGGTAAACCTCGGTGTAGGCCTAGGGCCAGGAGTGGGAGCTGTGGCTAGGGTTAGGGGTGGGGGTGGACCTATGGGTAGGGGGAGCTGTAGGGCCAGGGGTAGTGTTAGGACCAGGGGTAGTGCTAGGCGTAGGCCTAGGGCGAGGGGTAGTGCTCGGGGTAACCTAACCCTAACCCTAACCCTAACCCTAACACTAACCCTAACCCTAACCCTAACCCTAACACCAACCCTAACCCTAACCCTAACCCTAACCCTAACCCTATACCTAACACCAACCCTAACCCTAACCCTAACTCTAACCCTAACACCAACCCTCACCCTAACCCTAACCCTAACCCTAACCCTATACCTAACACCAACCCTAACCCTAACCCTAACCCTAAACCTAACACCAACCCTAACCCTAAACCTAACCCTAACCCTAACACCAACCCTAAACCTAAACCTAACCCTAACCCTAACACCAACCCTAACCCTAATCCTAACCCTAACCCTAACCCTAACACCAACCCTAACCCTAACCCTAACCCTAACCCTAACACCAACCCTAACCCTAACCCTAACCCTAACCCTAACCCTATGCCTAACACGAACCCTAACCCTAACCCTAACCCTAACACCAACCCTAACCCTAACCCTAACCCTAACCCTAAACCTAACACCAACCCTAACCCTAACCCAAACACTAACCCTAACACCAACCCTAACCCTAACCCTAACCCTAACCCTAACACCAACCCTAACCCTAACCCTAACCCTAACACTAACCCTAACCCTAACCCTAACACCAACCCTAACCCTAACCCTAACCCTAACCCTAACACCAACCCTAACCCTAACCCTAACCCTAACTCTAACCCTAACCCTAACCCTAACACCAACCCTAACCCTAACCCTAACCCTAACCCTAACACCAACCCTAACCCTAACCCTAATTCTAACCCTAACCCTATGCCTAACACCAACACTAACCCTAACCCTAACCCTAACCCTAACACCAACCCTAACCCTAACCCTAACCCTAACACTAACCCTAACCCTAACCCTTACACCAACCCTAACCCTAACCCTAACCCTAACACCAACCCTAACCCTAACCCTAAACCTAACTCTAACCCTAACCCTAACCCTAACACCAACCCTAACCCTAACCCTAACCCTAACCCTAACACCAACCCTAACCCTAACCCTAACCCTAACTCTAACCCTAACCCTAACCCTAACACCAACCCTAACCCTAACCCTAACCCTAACCCTAACACCAACCCTAACCCTAACCCTAACCCTAACCCTAATCCTAACCCTAACACTAACCCTAACCTTAACCCTAACCCTAACACCAAACCTAACCCTAACCCTAACCCTAACCCTAACCCTATACCTAACACCAACCCTAACCCTAACCCTAACACTAACCCTAACCCTAACCCTAACACCAACCCTAACCCTAACCCTAACCCTAACCCTAACACCAACCCTAACCCTAACCCTAAACCTAACTCTAACCCTAACACTAACCCTAACACCAACCCTAACCCTAACCCTAACCCTAACCCTAACTCTAACCCTAACCCTAACCCTAACACCAACCCTAACCCTAACCCTATGCCTAACACCAACACTAACCCTAACCCTAACCCTAACCCTAACACCAACCCTAACCCTAATCCTAACCCTAACCCTAACCCTAACCCTAACACTAACCCTAACCCTAACCCTAACCCTAACACCAAACCTAACCCAAACCCTAACCCTAACCCTAACCCTATACCTAACACCAACCCTAACCCTAACCCTAACCCTAACCCTAACACCAACCCTAACACTAACCCTAACCCTAACCCTAACCGTAACACCAACCCTAACCCTAATCCTAACCCTAAGCCTAACCCTAACCCTAACCCTAATTCTAACCCTAACACCAACCCTAACCCTAACCCTAACCCTAACCCTAACCCTAAACCTAACACCAACCCTAACCCTAACCCTAACCCTAAACCCTAATCGTAACCCTAACCCTAACCCTAACACTAACACTAACCCTAACCCTAACCCTAACCCTAACCTCAAACCTAACCCTAACCCTAACCCTAATCCTAACCCTATACCTAACACCAACCCTAACCCTAACTCTAACCCTAATCCTAACACCAACCCTAAACCTAACCCTAAACCTAACACCAACCATAACCCTAACCCTAACCTTAACACCAACCCTAACCCTAACCCTAACCCTAAACCCTAATCCTAACCCTAACCCTAACCCTAACCCTAACCCTAACCCTAACCCTAACAAGGGCAAGGTGTAGTGGTCAGCGACGGGCAAGTTCTAGGCCTCGGACTAGAAGGAGCCATGTGCGTTGGTCTAGGGCCCGAGCTAGGGCTAGTGAGAGCGGTAGGCGTAGCGCTGGGGTAGGCATAGGGCAAGGGGTGTTTGTCGAGGTAAACCTCGGATTAGGCCTAGGGCCAGGAGTGTGAGCTGTGGCTAGTGGTAGGGTTGGGGGTGGGCCTATGGGTAGGGGGAGCTGTAGGGCCAGGGGTAGTGGTAGTACCAGAGGTAGTGCTAGGCGTAGGCCTAGGGCGAGGGGTAGTGCTCGGGGTAGGGTTAGTTAAAGGGCTAGTGTTTGGCAGAGGCCCACGGGCAGTGTTAGGGTTAGGGCTCATGTTAAGCCTAGGACTAGTGGTAGTGGTAGGGGTTGGCCGAGGACTAAAGGTAGGTGTCACGAAATGGCTCCGAGTAGTCCTAGGACTCAGAACGGATGTAGGGCTGGATTAGGGTGTGGCTAATGGTGGGTCCAGGGTGATTTCGTAGGACATGGGTTAGTGCTCTGGCTATCGGTAGGGCAAGGTGTACCGGTTGGCGACGGGCAAGTGCTAGGCTTCGGACTAGAGTGAGCACTGGGCGTTGGGCTAGGGCCCGAGGTACGGCTAGTGGGCGCGGTAGGCGTAGCGCTGGGGTAGGCAAAGGGCAAGGGGTGGGTGTCGGTGTAAACCTCGGAGTAGGCCTAGGACCAGGAGTGGGAGCTGTGGCTAGGGGTAGGGATGGGGGTGGGCCTATGGGTAGGGGGATCTGTAGGGACAGGGGTAGGGGTAGGACCAGAGGTAGTGCTAGGCGTAGGCCTAGGGCGAGGGGTAGTGCTTGGGGTAACCTAACCCTAAGCCTAACCCTAACCCTAACCCTAACCCTATCACCAACACTAACCCTAACCCTAACCCTATACCTAACACCAACCCTAACCCTAACCCTAACCCTAACCCTAACACCAACCCTAACCCTAACCCTAACCCTAACCCTATACCTAACACCAACCCTAACCCTAACCCTAAACCCTAACCCTAACCCTAATTCTAACCCTAACCCTAACAAGGGCAAGGTGTACTGGTCAGCGACGGGCAAGTTCTAGGCCTCGGACGAGAGGGAGCCATGGGCGTTGGTCTCGGGCCCGATCTATGGCTAATGGAAACGGTAGGCGTAGTGCTGGGGTAGGCATAGGGCAAGGGGTGGGTGTCGAGGTAAACCTCGGTGTAGGCCTAGGGCCAGGAGTGGGAGCTGTGGCTAGGGGTAGGGGTGGGGGTGGACCTATAAGTAGGGGGAGCTGTAGGGCCAGGTGTAGTGGTAGGACCAGCGGTAGTGCTAGGCGTAGGCCTAGGGCGAGGGGTAGTGCTCGGGGTAACCTAACCCTAACTCTAACCCTAACCCTAACACTAACCCTAACCCTAACCCTAACCCTAACACCAACCCTAACCCTAACCCTAACCCTATGCCTAACACGAACCCTAACCCTAACCCTATGCCTAACACGAACCCTAACCCTAACCCTAACCCTAACCATAACCCTAACACCAACTCTAACCCTAACCCTAACCCTAACCCTAACACCAACCCTAACCCTAACCCTAACCCTAACACCAACCCTAACCCTAATCCTAACCCTAACCCTAACCCTAACACCAACCCTAACCCTAACCCTAACCCTAACCCTAACCCTAACCCTACCCTAACCCTATGCCTAACACGAACCCTAACCCTAAACCACACCCTAACCCTAACACCAACCCTAACCCTAATCCTAACCCTAACCCTAACCCTAACCCTAACACTAACCCTAACCCTAACCCTAACCCTAACACCAACCCTAACCCTAACCCTAACCCTAACCCTAAACCTAAAATTAACACCAACCCTAACCCTAACCCAAACCCTAATCCTAACACCAACCCTAACCCTAACCCTAACCCTAACCCTAACCCTAACACCAACCCTAACCCTAACCCTAACCCTAACTCTAACCCTAACCCTAACCCTAACACCAACCCTAACCCTAACCCTAACCCTAACTCTAACACAAATCCTAACCCTAATCCTAACCCTAACCCTAACCCTAACCCTAACCCATATCTAACACCAACCCTAACCCTAACCCTAACACCAACCCTAACCCTAATCCTAACCCTAACCCTAACCCTAACACCAACCCTAAACCTAACCCTAACCCTAACCCTAACACCAACCCTAACCCTAACCCTAACCCTAACCCTATGCCTAACACAAACCCTAACCCTAAACCTAACCCTAACCCTAACACCAACCCTAACCCTAATCCTAACCCTAACCCTAACCCTAACCCTAACACTAACCCTAACCCTAACCCTAACCCTAACACCAACCCTAACCCTAACCCTAACCCTAACCCTAACCCTATACCTAACACCAACCCTAACCCTAACCCTAACCCTAACCGTAACCCTAACCCTAACCCTAAACCTAAACCTAACACGAACCCTAACCCTAACCCTAAACCTAACCCTAACACCAACCCCATCCCTAATCCTAACCCTAACCCTAACCCTAACCCTAACACTAACCCTAACCCTAACCCTAACACCAACCCTAACCCTAACACTAACCCTAACCCTAACCCTATACCTAACACCAACCCTAACCCTAAACCTAACCCTAATCCTAACACCAACCCTAACCCTAACCCTAACCCTAACACCAACCCTAACACTAATCATAACCCTAACCCTAACCCTAACCCTAACACCAACCCTAACCCTAACCCTAACCCTAAACCCTAATCCTAACCCTAACCCTAACCCTAACCCTAACCCTAACAAGGGAAAGGTGTACTGGTCGGCGACGGGCAAGTTCTAGGCCTCGGACTAGAAAGAGCCATGGGCGTTGGTCTAGGGCCCGAGCTAAGGCTAGTGACAGCGGTAGGCGTAGCGCTGGGGTAGGCATAGGGCAAGGGGTGGGTGTCGAGGTAAACCTCGGAGTAGGCCTAGGGCCAGGAGTGGGAGCTGTGGCTACTGGTAGGGTTGGGGGTGGGCCTATGAGTAGGGGGAGCTGTAGGGCCAGAGGTAGTGTTAGGACCAGAGGTAGTGCTGGGCGTAGGCCTAGGGCGAGGGGTAGTGCTCGGGGTAGGGTTAGTTGAAGGGCTAGTGTTTGGCAGAGGCCCACGGGCAGTGTTAGGGTTAGGGCTTATGTTAAGCCTAGGACTAGTGGTAGTGGTAGGGGTTGGCCGAGGACTAGGGGTAGGTGTCACGAAATGGCTCCGGGTAGTCCTAGAACTCGGAACAGGTGTAGGGCTGTATTAGGGTGTGGTAAGGGTGGGTCCAGGGTGATTTCGTAGGACACGGGTTAGTGCTATGGCTAAAGGTAGGGCAAGGTGTACTGGTCGGCGTCGGGCAAGTGGTAGGCCTCGGACTAGAGGGAGCACTGGGCGTTGGTCTAGGGCCCGAGCTAGGGCTAGTGGGAGCGTTAGGCGTAGCACTGGGGTAGGCATAGGGCAAAGGGTGGGTGTCGGGGTAAACCTCGGAGTAGGCTTTGGGCCAGGAGTTGGAGTTGTGGCTAGGGGTAGGGATGGGGGTGGGCCTATGGGTAGGGGGAGCTGTAGGGCCAGGGGTAGGGGCAGGACCAGAGTTAGTGCTAGGCGTAGGCCTAGGGCGAGGAGTAGTGCTCGGGGTAGGGTTAGGTGAAGGGCTAGTGGTTGGCAGAGGCCCACGGGCAGTGTTACGGTTAGGGCTCATGTTAGGCCTAGGACTAGTGGTAGTAGTAAAGGATGGCCGAGGGCTAGGGGTAGGTGTCACGGGAGGGCTCCAGATAGTCCTAGGACTCCGAACGGATGTGGGTCATGATTAGGGTGTGGCTAATGGTGCGTCCAGGGTGATTTCGTAGGACACAAGTTAGTGCTCTGGCTATCGGTAGGCAAGGTGTACTGGTTGGCGACGGGTAAGTGCTAGGCTTCGGACTAGAGTGAGCACTGGGCGTTGGTCTAGGGCCTGAGGTAGGGCTAGTGGGTGCGGTAAACATAGCGCTGGGGTAGGCAAAGGGCAAGGGGTGGGTGTCGGAGTAAACCACGGAGTAGGCCTAGGACCAGGAGTGGGAGCTGTGTCTAGGGATAGGGATGGCAATGGGCTTATGGGTAGGGAGAGCTCTAGGGCCAGGTGTAGGGGTAGGACCAGAGGTAGTGGTAGGCGTAGGCCTAGGGCGAGGGGTAGTGCTCAGGGTAACCTAACTGTAAACCTAACCCTAATCCTAGCACTAACCCTAACCCTAACACCAACCCTAACCCTAACCCTAACCCTAACCCTAAACGTAACACCAACCCTAACCCTAACCCAAACCCTAACCCTAACACCAACCCTAACCCTAACCCTAACCCTAAACCCTAAACCTAACCCTAACCCTAACCCTAACCCTAACCCTAAACCTAACACCAACCCTAACCCTAACCCTAAACCTAACCCTAACCATAACACCAACCCTAACCCTAACCCTAACCCTAACCCTAACCCTAACCCTAAACCTAACACCAACCCTAACCCTAACCCAAACCCTAACCATAACAAGGGCAAGGTGTCCTGGTCAGCGACGAGCAAGTCTAGGCCTCGGACTAGAGGGAGCCATGGGTGTTGGTCTAGGGCCCGATCCTGGGCTAGTGGGAGCGGTAGGCATAGCGCTGGG
>NW_027669089.1:17500-32500 GCF_964194185.1 Rhinolophus hipposideros | reverse complement strand
CCTAACACCAACCCTAACCCTAACCCTAAACCTAACACCAACCCTAACCCTAATCCTAACCCTAACCCTAACCCTAACCCTAACACCAACCCTAACCGTAACCCTAACCCTAACCCTAACCCTAAACCTAACACCAACCCTAACCCTAACCCTAACCCTAACACCAACCCTAACCCTAAACCTAACACTAAACCCTAATCCTAACCCTAACCCTAACCCTAACAAGGGCAAGGTGTAGTGGTCAGCGACGGGCAAGTTCTAGGCCTCGGACTAGAAGGAGCCATGTGCGTTGGTCTAGGGCCCGAGCTAGGGCTAGTGGGAGTGATAGGCGTAGTGCTGGGGTAGGTATACGGCAAGGGGTGGGTGTCGGGGTAAACCTCGGAGTAGGCCTAGTGCCAGGAGTTGGAGCTGTGGCTAGGGATAGGGATTTGGGTGGGCCTATGGGTAGAGGGAGCTGTAGGGCCAGGGGTAGCGGTAGGACCAGAGGTAGTGCTAGGCTTAGGCCTAGGGCGAAGGGTAGTGCTCTGGGTAGGGTTAGGTGATGGGCTAGTGGTTGGCAGAGGCCCACGGGCAGTGTTAGTCTTAGGGCTCATGTTAGGCCTAGGACTAGTGGTAGTGGTAGGGGTTGGCCGAGGGCTAGGGGTAGGTGTCACGGGAGGGCCCCGGGTAGTCCTAGGACTCGGAACGGGTGTAGGGCTGGATTAGGGTGTGACTAATGGTGGGTCCAGGGTGATATCGTAGGACACGGGTTAGTGCTCTGGCTATCGGTAGGGCAAGGTGTACTGGTCGGCGACGTGCAAGTGCTAGACTTCGGACTAGAGTGAGCACTGGGCGTTGGTCTAGGGCCCGAGGTAGGGCTAGTGGGAGCTGTAGGCGTAGCGCTGGGTAGGCAAAGGGCAAGGGGTGGGTGTCGGGGTAAACCTCGGAGTAAGCTTTGGGCCAGGAGTTGGAGTTGTGGCTAGGGGTAGGGATGGGGGTGGGCCTATGGGTAGGGGGAGCTGTAGAGCCAGGGGTAGGGGTAGGACCAGAGGTAGTGCTAGGCGTAGGCCTAGGGCGAGGGGTAGTGCTCGGGGTAGGGTTAGGTGAAGGGCTAATGGTTGGCAGAGGCCCACGGGCAGTGTTAGGGTTAGGGCTCATGTTAGGCCTAGGACTAGTGGTAGTGGTAGGGGATGGCCGAGGGCTAGGGGTAGGTGTCACGGGAGGGCTCCGGGTAGTCCTAGGACTCCGAACGGATGTGGGGCATGATTAGGGTTTGGCTAATGGTGTTTCCAGGGTAATTTCGTAGGACAAGGGTTAGTGTTCTGGCTATCGGTAGGGCAAGGTGTATTGGACGGTGACGGGCAAGTGCTAGGCTTTGGACTAGAGTGAGCACTGGGCGTTGGTCTAGGGCCCGAGGTAGGGCTAGTGGGAGCGGTAGGCGTAGTGCTGGGGTAGGCAAAGGGCAAGGGGTGGGTGTCGGGGTAAACCTCGGAGTAGGCCTAAAACCAGGAGTGGGAGCTGTGGCTAGGGGTAGGGATGGGGGTGGGCCTATTTGTAGGGGGAGCTGTAGGGCCAGGGGTAGGGGTAGGACCAGATTTAGTGCTAGGCGTAGGCCTAGGGCGAGGGGTAGTGCTCGGGGTAACATAACCCTAACCCTAACCCTAACCATAACCCTAACCCTAACCCTAACCCTAACTTTAAACCCTAACACTAACCCTAACCCTAACCCTAACCCTAACGCTAACAAGGGCAAGGTGTACTGGTCAGCGACGGGCAAGTTCTAGGCCTCGTACTAGAGGGAGCCATGGGCTTTGGTCTACTGCCCGAGCTAGGGCTAGTGGGAGCGGTAGGCGTAGCGCTGGGGTAGGCATAGGTCAAGGGGTGGGTGTCAAGGTAAACCTCAGAGTAGGCCTAGGGCCAGGAGTGGGAGCTGTGGCTAGGGGTAGTCGTGGGGGTGGGCCTATGGGTAGGGGGAGCTGTAGGGCCAGGTGTAGGGGTAGGACCAGAGGTAGTGCTAGGCGTAGGCCTAGGGTGAGGGGTAGTGCTCGGGGTAGGATTAGTTGAAGGGCTAGTGGTTGGCAGAGGCCCACGGGCAGTGTTAGGGTTAGGGCTCATGTTAAGCCTAGGAATAGTGGTAGTGGTAGGGGTTGGCCGAGGGCTAGGGGTAGGTGTCACGGGAGCGCTCCGGGTAGTCCTAGGACTCGGAACAGGTGTAGGGCTGGATTAGGGTGTGGTAAGTGTGGGTCCAGTGTGATTTCGTAGGACACGGGTTAGTGCTCTGCTAACAGTAGGGCAAGGTGTACTGGTCAAGGACGGGCAAGTGCTAGGCCTCGGACTAGATGAGTACTGGGCGTTGGTCTAGGGCCCGAGCTAGGGCTAGTGGTAGCGATAGGCGTAGCGCTGGGGTAGGCATAGGGCAAGGGTTGGGTGTCGAGATAAACCTCGGAGTAGGCCTAGTGCCAGGAGTTGGAGCTGTGGCTAGGGGTAGACATTTGGGTGGACCTATGGTTATGGGGAGCTGTAGGTCCAGGGGTAGTGGTAGGACCAGAGGTAGTGCTAGGCGTAGGCTTAGGGCGAGGGGTAGTGCTCTGGGTAGGGATGGTGAAGGGCTAGTGGTTAGCTGAGGCCCACGGGCAGTGTTACGGTTAGGGCTCATGTTAGGTTTAGGACTATTGGTAGTGGTAGGGGTTGGCCGAGGGCTCGGGGTAGGTGTCACGGGAGGGCTACGGGTAATCCTAGGACTCGGAACGGGTGTAGGGCTGGATTAGGGTGTGGTAAGTGTGGGTCCAGGGTGATTTCATAAAACACGGGTTAGTGCTATGGCTAACGGTAGGGCAAGGTGTACTGGTCGGGGTCGGGCAAGTGGTAGGCCTCGGACTAGAGGGGCACAGGGCGTTGGTCTAGGGCCCGAGCTAGGGTTAGTAGGAGAGGTAGGCGTAGCACTTGGGTAGGCATAGGGCAAGGGGTGGGTGTTGGGGTAAACCTCGGTGTAGGCTTTGGGCCAGGAGTTGGAGTTGTGGCTAGGGGTAGGGATGGGGGTGGGCCTATGGGTAGGGGGACCTGTAGAGCCAAGGGTAGGGGTAGGACCAGAGGTAGTGGTAGGCGTAGGCCTAGTGGATTGGTAGTGCTCGGGGTAGGGTTAGGTGAAGGGCTAGTGGTTGGCAGAGGCCCACGGACAGTGTTAGGGTTAGGGCTCATGTTAGGACTAGGACTATTGGTAGTGGTAGGAAATGGCCGATGGCTAGGGGTAGGTGTCACGGGAGGGCTCTGGGTAGTCCTAGGACTCCGAACGGATGTGGGGCATGATTAGGGTGTGGCTAATGGTGGGTCCAGGGTGATTTCGTAGGACAAGGGTTAGTGCTCTGGCTATCGGGAGGGCAAGGTGTACTGGTCGGTGACGGGCAAGTGCTAGGCTTCTGACTAGAGTGAGCACTGGGCGTTGGTCTAGGGCCCGAGGTAGGGCTAGTGGGAGCGGGAGACGTAGCGCTGGGGTAGGCAAAGGGCAAGGGGTGGGTGTCGGGGTAAACCTCGGAGTAGTTCAAGGACCAGGAGTGGGAGCTGTGGCTAGGGGTAGGGATGGCGGTGGGCCTATGGGTAGGGGGAGATGTAGGGCCAAAGGTAGGGGTAGGACCAGAGGTAGTGCCAGGCGTAGGCCTAGGGCGAGGGGTATTGCTCGAAGTAACCTAACCCTAACCCTAACCCTAACCCTAAAACTAACCCTAACCCTAACCCTAACCCTAACACCATACCTAACCCTAACCCTAACCCTAACCCTACCATAAACCTAACCGCAACCCTAACCCTAATCCTAACCCTAACCCTAAAACCAACCCTAACCCTAACCCTAACCCTAAAACTTAACCCTAACCCTAACCCTAACCCTCACCCTAACCCTAACCCTAACAAGGGCAAGGTGTACTGGTCAGTGACGGGCTAGTTCTAGGCCTCGGACTAGAGGGAGCCATGGGCGTTGGTCTAGGGCCCGAGCTAGGGTTAGTGGGAGCGTTAGGCGTAGCGCTGGAGTACGCATAGGGCAAGGGGTGGGTGTCGAGGTAAACCTCGGAGTAGGCTTTGGCCCAGGAGTTGGAGTTGTGGCTAGGGGTAGGGATGGGGGTGGGCCCATGAGTAGGGGGAGCTGTAGGGCCAGGGGTAGCGGTAGGACCAGAGGTAGTGCTAGGCGTAGGCCTAGGGCGAGGGGTAGTGCTCGGGGTAGGGTTAGTTAAAGGGCTAGTGGTTGGCAGAGGCCCACGGGCAGTGTTAGGGTTAGGGCTCATGTTAAACCTAGGAAGAGTGGTAGTGGTAGGGATTAGCCGAGGGCTAGGGGTAGGTGTCCCGGGAGGGCCCCAGGTAGTCCTAGGACTCGGAACAGGTGTAGGGCTGGATTAGGGTGTGGTAAGGGTGGGTCCAGGGTGATTTCGTAGGACACGCCTTAGTGCTCTGGCTAAGGGTAGGTCAAGGCGTACTGGTCGGCGACAGACAAGTGCTAGGCCTCGGACTAGATGAGCACTGGGCGATGGTCTAGGGCCAGAGCTAGGGCTAGTGGGAGCGATAGGCGTAGCGCTGGGGTAGGCATAGGGCAAGGGGTGGGTGTCGGGGTAAACCTCAATGTAGGCCTAGGGCCAGGAGTTTGAGCTGTGGCTAGGGGTAGGAATTTGGGTGGGCCTATGGGTAGGGGGTGCTGTAGGGCCAGGGGTAGCGGTAGGACCAGAGGTAGTGCTAGGCGTAGGCCTAGGGCGAGGGGTAGTGCTCTGGGTAGGGTTAGGTGAAGGGCTAGTGGTTGGCAGAGGCCCACGGGCAGTGTTATGGTTAGGACTCATGTTAAGCCTAGGACTAGTGGTAGTGGTAGGGGTTGGCCGAGGGCTAGGGGTAGGTGTCACGAGAGGGCTCCGGGTAGTCTTAGGACTCGGAACAGGTGTAGGGCTGGATTAGGGTGTGGTAAGGGTGGGTCCAGGGTGATTTCGTAGGACACAGGTTACTGCTCTGGCTAACGGTAGCGCAAGGTGTACTGGTCGGCCTCGGGTAAGTGGTAGGCCTCTGACTAGAGGGAGCACTGTGCGTTGGTCTAGGGCCCGAGCTAGGGCTAGTGGGAGCGGTAGGCGTAGCGCTGGGGTAGGCATGGGGCAAGGGGTGGGTGTCGGGTTAAACTTCGGAGTAGTCTTTGGGCCAGGAGTTGGAGTTGTGGCTAAGGGTAGGGATGGGGGTGGGCCCATATGTAGGAGGAGCTGTAGGCCCAGAGGTAGTGGTAGGACCAGAGGTAGTGCTAGGCGTAGGCCTAGGGCGAGGGGTAGTGATCGGGGTAACCTGACCCTAACCCTAACCCTAACCGTAACCTAACCCTAACCCTAACACCAACCCTAACCCTGATTCTAACCCTAACCCTAACCCTAAACCTAACACTAACCCTAACCCTAACCCTAACCCTAACCCTAAACCTAACCCTAACCCTAACCCTAACAAGGGCAAGGTGTACTGGTCAGCGACGGGCAAGTTCTAGGCTTCGGACTAGAGGGAGCCATGGGCGTTGGTCTACTGCCCGAGCTAGGGCTAGTGGGAGCGGTAGGCGTAGCGCTGGGGTAGGCATAGAGCAAGGGGTGGGTGTCGAGGTAAACCTCGGAGTAGGCCTAGGGCCAGGAGTGGGAGCAGTGGCTAGGGGTAGGGGTGGGGTGGGCCTATGGGTAGGGGGAGCTGTAGGGCCAGGTGTAGGGGTAGGACCAGAAGTAGTGCTAGGCGTAGGCCTAGGGTGAGGGGTAGTGCTCGGGGTAGGGTTACTTGAAGGGCTAGTGGTTGGCAGAGGCCCACGGGCAGTGTTAGGGTTAGGGCTCATGTTAAGCCTAGGACTAGTGGTAGTGGTAGGGGTTGGCCGAGGGCTAGGGGTAGGTGTCACGGGAGGGCTCCGGGTAGTCCTAGGACTCGGAACAGGTTTAGGGCTGGATTAGGGTGTGGTAAGGGTGGGTTCAGGGTGATTTCGTAGGACACCGGTTACTGCTCTGCTAACGGTAGGGCAAGGTGTACTGGTCGGCGACGGGCAAGTGCTAGGCCTCAGACTAATGAGCACTGGGCGTTTGTCTAGGGCCCGAGCTAGGGCTAGTGGGAGCGATAGGCGTAGCGCTGGGGTAGGCATAGGGCAAGGGGTGGGTGTCGGGGTAAACCTCGGAGTAGGCCTAGTGCCAGGAGTTGGAGCTGTGGCTAGGGGTAGGGATTTGGGTGGACCTATAGTTATGGGGAGCTGTAGGGCCAGGGGTAGCGGTAGGACCAGAGGTAGTGCTAGGCGTAGGCCTAGGGCGAGGGGTAGTGCTCTGGGTAGGGATGGTGAAGGGCTAGTGGTTAGCTGAGGCCCACGGGCAGTGTTAGGGTTAGGGCACATGTTAGGCCTAGGACTAGTGGTAGTGGTAGGGGTTGGCCGAGGGCTAGGGGCAGGTGTCACGGGAGAGCTCCGGGTAGTCCTAGGACTCGGAACAGGTGTAGGGCTGGATTAGGGTGTGGTAAGTGTGGGTCCAGTGTGATTTCGCAGGACAAGGGTTAGTGATCTGGCTATCGGTAGGGCAAGGTGTACTGGTCGGTGACGGGCAAGTGCTAGGCTTCGGATTAGAGTGAGCACTGGGCGTTGGTCTAGGGACCGAGGTAGGGCTAGTGGGAGCGGTAGGCGTAGCGCTGTGGTAGGCAAAGGGCAAGGGGTGTGTGTCGGGGTAAACCTCGGTGTAGGCCTAGGTCCAGGAGTGGGAGCTGTGGCTAGGGGTAGGGATGGGGGTGGGCCTATGGGTAGGGGGATCTGTAGGGCCAGGGGTAGGGGTAGGACCAAAGGTAGTGCTAGGCGTAGGCCTAGGGCGAGGGGTAGTGCTCGGGGTAACCTAACCCTAACCCTAACCCTAACACTAACCCTAACCCTAACCCTAACCCTAACACCAACCCTAACCCTAACCCTAACCCTAACCCTAACACTAACCCTATACCTAACACCAACCCTAACACTAACCCTAACCCTAACCCTAACACCAACCCTAACCCTAAACCTAACCCTAACCCTAACCCTAACCCTAACACAAACCCTAACTCTAACCCTAACCCTAACCCTAACACCAACCCTAATCCTAATCCTAACCATAACCCTAACCCTAACACCAACCCTAACCCTAACCTTAACCCTAACCCTAACACCAACCCTAACCCTAACCCTAACCCTAACCCTATACCTAACACCAACCCTAACCCTAACCCTAACCCTAACACCAACCCTAACCCTAATCCTAACCGTAACCCTAACCCTAACCCTAACACTAACCCTAACCCTAACCCTAACACCAACCCTAACCCTAACCCTAACCCTAACCCTAACCCTATACCTAACACCAACCCTAACCCTAACCCTAACCCTAACCCTAACACCAACCCTAACCCTAACCCTAACCCTAACCCTAACCCTAAACCAACCCTAACCCTTATCCTCACCCTAACCCTAACCCTAACCCTAACCCTAACACCAACCCTAAACCTAACCCTAACCCTAACCCTAACCCTAAACCTAACACCAACCCTAAACCTAACCCTAACCCTAACCCTAACCCTAACCCTAACCCTAAACCCTTATCCTAACCCTAACCCTAACCCTAACCCTAACCCTAACAAGGGCAAGGTGTACTGGTCAGCGACGGGCACGTTCTAGGCCTCGGACTAGAGGGAACCATGGGCGTTGGTCTAGGGCCCGAGCTAGGGCTAGTGACAGCGGTAGGCGTAGCGCTGGGGTAGGCATAGGGCAAGGGGTGGGTGTCGAGGTAAACCTCGGAGTAGGCCTAGGGCCAGGAGAGGGAGCTGTGGCTAGGGGTAGGGATGGGTGTGGGCCTATAAGTAGGGGGAGCTGTAGAACCAGGGGTAGGTGTAGGACCAGAGGTAGTGCTAGGCGTAAGCCTAGGGCGAGGAGTAGTGCTCGGGGTAGGGTTAGGTGAAGTGCTAGTGGTTGGCAGAGGCCCACGGGCAGTGTTAGGGTTAGGGCTCATGTTAGGCCTAGGACTAGTGGTAGTGGTATGGGATGGCCGAGGGCTAGGGGTAACTGTCACAAGAGGGCTCCGGGTAGTCCTAGGACTCCGAACGGATTTTGTGCTGGATTAGGGTGTGGCTAATGGTGCGTCCAGGGTGAATTCGTAGGACACGGGTATAGTGCTCTGGCTATCGGTAGGGCAAGGTGTACCGGTTGGAGACGCGCAAGTGCTAGGCTTCGGAATAGAGTGAGCACTGGGCGTTGGTCTAGGGCCCGAGGTAGGGCTAGTGGGAGCGGTACGCGTAGCGCTGCGGTAGGCAAAGGGCAAGGGGTGGGTGTCGGGGTAAACCTCGGAGTAGGCTTTGGGCCAGGAGTTGGAGTTGTGGCTAGGGGTAGGGATGGGGGTGGGCCTATGGGTAGGGGGAGCTGTAGGGCCAGGGTTAGGGGTAGGACCAGAGGTAGTGCTAGGCGTAGGCCTAGGTCGAGGGGTAGTGCTCGGGGTAGGGTTAGGTGAAGGGCTAGTGGTTGGCAGAGGCCCACGGGCAGTGTTAGGGTTAGGGCTCATGTTAGGCCTAGGACTAGTGGTAGTAGTAGGGGATGGCCGAGGGCTAGGTTTAGGTGTCACGGGAGGGCTCCGGGTAGTCCTAGGATTCCGAACGGATGTGGGGCATGATTAGGGTGTGGCTAATGGTGGGTCCAGGGTGATTTCGTAGGACACGGGTTAGTGCTCTGGCTATCGGTAGGGCAAGGTGTACCGGTTGGCGACGGGCAAGTGCTAGGCTTCGGACTAGAGTGAGCACTGGGCGTTGGTCTAGGGCCCGAGGTTGGGCTAGTTGGAGCGGTAGGCGTAGCGCTGTGGTAGGCAAAGGGAAAGGGGTGTGTGTCGGGGTAAACCTCGAAGTTGGCCTAGGACCAGGAGTGGGAGAGGTGGCTAGGGGTAGGGATGGGGGTGGGCCTATGGGTAGGGGGAGCTATCGGGACAGGGGTAGGGGTGGGACCAGAGGTAGTGCTAGGCGTAGGCCTAGGGCGAGGGGTAGTGCTCGGGTTAACCTAACACTAACCCTAACCCTGTTACTAACCCTAAACCAAACCCTAACCCTAACACCAACCCTAACCCTAACCCTAATGCTAACCCTAACCCTATACCTAACACCAACCCTAACCCTAACCCTAACCCTAACCCTATGCCTAACACGAAATCTAACCCTAACCCTAACCCTAACACCAACCCTAACCCTAACCCTAACCCTAACACCAACCCTAACCCTAACCCTAACCCTAACCCTATGCCTAACACGAAATCTAACCCTAACCCTAACCCTAACCCTAACACCAACCCTAACCCTAACCCTAACCCAAACCAAACCTAACACCAACCCTAACCCTAACCCAAACCCTAACCCTAACACCAACCCTAACCCTAATCCTAACCCTAACCCTAACACCAACCCTAACCCTACCCTAACCCTAACTCTAACCCTAACCCTAACCCTAACACCAACCCTAACCCTAAACCTAACCCTAACCCTAACACCAACCCTAACCCTAATCCTAACCCTAACTCTAACCCTAACCCTAACCCTAACACCAACCCTAACCCTAAACCTAACCCTAACCCTAACACCAACCCTAACCCTAACCCTAACCCTATGCCTAACACCAACACTAACCCTAACCCTAACCCTAACCCTAACACCAACCCTAACCCTAATCCTAACCCTAACCCTAACCCTAATCCTAACACTAACCCTAACCCTAACCCTAACACCAACCCTAACCCTAAACCTAACCCTAACCCTAACCCTAACACCAACCCTAACCCTAACCCTACCCTAACACTAACCCTAACCCTAACCCTAACACCAACCCTAACCCTAACCCTAACCCTAACCCTAACACCAACCCTAACCCTAACCCTAACCCTAACACCAACCCTAACCCTAACCCTAACCCTAACCCTATGCCTAACACGAAATCTAACCCTAACCCTAACCCTAACCCTAACACCAACCCTAACCCTAACCCTAACCCAAACCAAACCTAACACCAACCCTAACCCTAACCCTAACCCTAACCCTAACACCAACCCTAACCCTAACCCTAACCCTAACCCTAACCCTAAACCTAACACCAACCCTAACCCTAACCCTAACCCTAACCATAACACCAAACCTAACCCTAACCCTAACCCTAAACCCTAATCCTAACCCTAACCCTAACCCTAACCCTAACACTAACACTAACCCTAACCCTAACCCTAACCCCAACCCTAACCCTAACCCTAACCCTAATCCTAACCCTATACCTAACACCAACCCTAACCCTAACCCTAACCCTAACCCTAACACCAACCCTAACCCTAACCCTAAACCTAACACCAACCCTAACCCTAACCCTAACCTTAACACCAACCCTAACCCTAACCCTAACCCTAAACCCTAATCCTAACCCTAACCCTAACCCTAACCCTAACCCTAACAAGGGCAAGGTGTAGTGGTCAGCGACGGGTAAGTTCTAGGCCTGGGACTAGAAGGAGCCATGTGCGTTGGTCTAGGGCCCGAGCTAGGGCTTGTGAGAGCGGTAGGCGTAGCGCTGGGGTATGCATAGGGCAAGGGGTGGGTGTCGAGGTAAACCTCGGAGTAGGCCTAGGGCCAGGAGTGGGAGCTGTGGCTAGTGGTAGGGTTGGGTGTGGGCCTATGGGTAGGGGGAGCTGTAGGGCCAGGGGTAGTGGTAGGACCAGAGGTAGTGCTAGGCGTAGGCCTAGGGCGAGGGGTAGTGCTCGGGGTAGGGTTAGTTGAAGGGCTAGTGTTTGGCAGAGGCCCACGGGCAGTGTTAGGGTTAGGGCTCATGTTAAGCCTAGGACTAGTGGTAGTGGTAGGGGTTGGCCGAGGACTAGGGGTAGGTGTCACGAAATGGCTCCGGGTAGTCCTAGGACTCAGAACGGATGTAGGGCTGGATTAGGGTGTGGCTAATGGTGGGTCCAGGGTGATTTCGTAGGACACGGGTTAGTGCTCTGGCTATCGGTAGGGCAAGGTGTACCGGTTGGCGACGGGCAAGTGCTAGGCTTCGGAGTAGAGTGAGCACTGGGCGTTGGTCTAGGGCCCGAGGTAGGGCTAGTGGGAGCGGTAGGCGTAGCGCTGGGGTAGGCAAAGGGCAAGGGGTGGGTGTCGGGGTAAACCTCGGAGTAGGCCTAGGACCAGGAGTGGGAGCTGTGGCTAGGGGTAGGTATGGGGGTGGGTCTAAGGGTAGGGGGATCTGTAGGGACAGGGGTAGGGGTAGGACCAGAGGTAGTGCTAGGCGTAGGCCTAGGGCGAGGGGTAGTGCTCGGGGTAACCTAACCCTAACCCTAACCCTAACCCTATCACCAACACTAACCCTAACCCTAACCCTATACCTAACACCAACCCTAACCCTAACCCTAACACTAACCCTAACACCAACCCTAACCCTAACCCTAACCCTAAACCTAACCCTAACCCTATACCTAACACCAACCCTAACCCTAACCCTAAACCCTAACCCTAACCCTAACCCTAACCCTAACAAGGGCAAGGTGTACTCGTCAGCGACGGGCAAGTTCTAGGCCTCGGACGAGAGGGAGCCATGGGCGTTGGTCTAGGGCCCGAGCTATGGCTAATGGAAACGGTAGGCGTAGCGCTGGGGTAGGCATAGGGCAAGGGGTGGGTGTCGAGGTAAACCTCGGTGTAGGCCTAGGGCCAGGAGTGGCAGCTGTGGCTAGGGGTAGGGGTGGGGGTGGACCTATGGGTAGGTGGAGCTGTAGGGCCAGGTGTAGTGGTAGGACCAGCGGTAGTGCTAGGCGTAGGCCTAGGGCGAGGGGTAGTGCTCGGGGTAACCTAACCCTAACCCTAACCCTAACCCTAACACTAACCCTAACCCTAACCCTAACCCTAACACCAACCCTAACCCTAACCCTAACCCTAACCCTAACCCTATACCTAACACCAACGCTAACCCTAACCCTAACCCTAACCCTAACACCAACCCTAACCCTAACCCTAACCCTAAACCTAAACCTAACACCAACCCTAACCCTAACCCTAACCCAAACCCTAACCCTAACACCAACCCTAACCCTAACCCTAACCCTAACCCTAACACCAACTCTAACCCTAACCCTAACCCTAACCCTAACCCTAACCCTATGCCTAACACCAACACTAACCCTAACCCTAACCCTAACCCTAACACCAACCCTAACCCTAATCCTAACCCTAACCCTAACCCTAACCCTAACACTAACCCTAACCCTAACCATAACCCTAACACCAACCCTAACCCTAACCCTAACCCTAACCCTAACCTTATACCTAACACCAACCCTAACCATAACCCTAACCCTAACCCTAACACCAACCCTAACACTAACCCTAACCCTAACCCTAACCCTAACACCAAACCTAACCCTAATCCTAACCCTAACCCTAACCCTAACCCTAACCCTAACCCTAACCCTAACCCTAAACCTAACACCAACCCTAACCCTAACCCTAACCCTAACCATAACACCAAACCTAACCCTAACCCTAACCCTAACCCCAACCCTAACCCTAACCCTAACCCTAATCCTAACCCTATACCTAACACCAACCCTAACCCTAACCCTAACCCTAACCCTAACACCAACCCTAAACCTAACCCTAAACCTAACACCTACCCTAACCCTAACCCTAACCTTAACACCAACCCTAACCCTAACCCTAACCCTAAACCCTAATCCTAACCCTAACCCTAACCCTAACCCTAACCCTAACCCTAACAAGGGCAAGGTGTAGTGGTCAGCGACGGGTAGGTTCTAGGCCTGGGTCTAGAAGGAGCCATGTGCGTTGGTCTAGGGCCCGAGCTAGGGCTTGTGAGAGCGCTAGGCGTAGCGCTGGGGTATGCATAGGGCAAGGGGTGGGTGTCGAGGTAAACCTCGGAGTAGGCCTAGGGCCAGGAGTGGGAGCTGTGGCTAGTGGTAGGGTTGGGTGTGGGCCTATGGGTAGGGGGAGCTGTAGGGCCAGGGGTAGTGGTAGGACCAGAGGTAGTGCTAGGCGTAGGCCTAGGGCGAGGGGTAGTGCTCGGGGTAGGGTTAGTTGAAGGGCTAGTGTTTGGCAGAGGCCCACGGGCAGTGTTAGGGTTAGGGCTCATGTTAAGCCTAGGACTAGTGGTAGTGGTAGGGGTTGGCCGAGGACTAGGGGTAGGTGTCACGAAATGGGTCCGGGTAGTCCTAGGACTCAGAACGGATGTAGGGCTGGATTAGGGTGTGGCTAATGGTGGGTCCAGGGTGATTTCGTAGGACACGGGTTAGTGCTCTGGCTATCGGTAGGGCAAGGTGTACCGGTTGGCGACGGGCAAGTGCTAGGCTTCGGAGTAGAGTGAGCACTGGGCGTTGGTCTAGGGCCCGAGGTAGGGCTAGTGGGAGCGGTAGGCGTAGCGCTAAGGTAGGCAAAGGGCAAGGGGTGGGTGTCGGGGTAAACCTCGGAGTAGGCCTAGGACCAGGAGTGGGAGCTGTGGCTAGGGGTAGGTATGGGGGTGGGCCTAAGGGTAGGGGGATCTGTAGGGACAGGGGTAGGGGTAGGACCAGAGGTAGTGCTAGGCGTAGGCCTAGGGCGAGGGGTAGTGCTCGGGGTAACCTAACCCTAACCCTAACCCTAACCCTAACCCTAACCCTATCACCAACACTAACCCTAACCCTAACCCTATACCTAACACCAACCCTAACCCTAACCCTAACACTAACCCTAACACCAACCCTAACCCTAACCCTAACCCTAACCCTAACCCTAACCCTATACCTAACACCAACCCTAACCCTAACCCTAAACCCTAACCCTAACCCTAACCCTAACCCTAACAAGGGCAAGGTGTACTCGTCAGCGACGGGCAAGTTCTAGGCCTCGGACGAGAGGGAGCCATGGGCGTTGGTCTAGGGCCCGAGCTATGGCTAATGGAAACGGTAGGCGTAGCGCTGGGGTAGGCATAGGGCAAGGGGTGGGTGTCGAGGTAAACCTCGGTGTAGGCCTAGGGCCAGGAGTGGGAGCTGTGGCTAGGGGTAGGGGTGGGGGTGGACCTATGGGTAGGTGGAGCTGTAGGGCCAGGGGTAGTGGTAGGACCAGCGGTAGTGCTAGGCGTAGGCCTAGGGCGAGGGGTAGTGCTCGGGGTAACCTAACCCTAACCCTAACCCTAACCCTAAAACTAACCCTAACTCTAACCCTAACCCTAACACCAACCCTAACCCTAACCCTAACCCTAACCCTAACCCTATACCTAACACCAACCCTAACCCTAACCCTAACCCTAACCCTAACACCAACCCTAACCCTAACCCTAACCCTAAACCTAAACCTAACACCAACCCTAACCCTAACCCAAACCCTAACCCTAACACCAACCCTAACCCTAACCCTAACCCTAACCCTAACACCAACCCTAACCCTAACCCTAATCCTAACCCTAACCCTAACCCTATGCCTAACACCAACACTAACCCTAACCTAACCCTAACCCTAACACCAACCCTAACCCTAATCCTAACCCTAACCCTAACCCTAACACTAACCCTAACCCTAACCATAACCCTAACACCAACCCTAACCCTAACCCTAACCCTAACCCTAACCTTATACCTAACACCAACCCTAACCCTAACCCTAACCCTAACCCTAACACCAACCCTAACCCTAACCCTAACCCTAACACCAAACCTAACCCTAATCCTAACCCCAACCCTAACCCTAACCCTAACCCTAATCCTAACCTTATACCTAACACCAACCCTAACCCTAACCCTAACCCTAACCCTAACAACAACCCTAACCCTAACCATAAACCTAACACCAACCCTAACCCTAAACCTAACCTTAACACCAACCCTAACCCTAACCCTAACCCTAAACCCTAATCCTAACCCTAACCCTAACCCTAACCCTAACCCTAACAAGGGCAAGGTGTAGTGGTCAGCGACGGGTAAGTTCTAGGCCTCGGACTAGAAGGAGTTATGTGCGTTGGTCTAGGGCCCGAGCTAGGGCTTGTGAGAGCGGTAGGCGTAG
>NW_027669089.1:10000-12500 GCF_964194185.1 Rhinolophus hipposideros | reverse complement strand
CTAACCCTAACCCTAACCCTAACCCTAAACCTAACACCAACCCTAACCCTTACCCTAACCCTAACCATAACACCAACCCTAACCCTAAACCTAACCCTAACCCTAACCCTATGCCTAACACCAACACTAACCCTAACCTAACCCTAACCCTAACACCAACCCTAAACCTAATCCTAACCCTAACTCTAACCCTAACCCTAACCCTAACACCAACCCTAACCCTAAACTTAACCCTAACCCTAACACCAACCCTAACCCTAACCCTAACCCTAACCCTATGCCTAACACCAACACTAACCCTAACCCTAACCCTAACCCTAACACCAACCCTAACCCTAATCCTAACCCTAACCCTAACCCTAATCCTAACACTAACCCTAACCCTAACCCTAACCCTAACACCAACCCTAACCCTAACCCTAACCCTAACCCTAACCCTATATCTAACACCAACCCTAACCCTAACCCTAACCCTAACCCTAACACCAACCCTAACCCTAACCCTAACCCTAACCCTAACCCTAACACCAACCCTAACCCTAACCCTACCCTAACACTAACCCTAACCCTAACCCTAACACCAACCCTAACCCTAACCCTAACCCTAACCCTAACACATACCCTAACCCTAACTTTAACCCTAACTCTAACCCTAACCCTAACCCTAACACCAAACCTAACCCTAACCCTAACCCTAAACCTAACACCAACCCTAACCCTAACCCTAACCCTAACCCTATGCCTAACACCAACACTAACCCTAACCCTAACCCTAACCCTAACACCAACCCTAACCCTAATCCTAACCCTAACCCTAACCCTAACCCTAACACTAACCCTAACCCTAACCCTAACACCAACCCTAACCCTAACCCTAACCCTAACCCTAACACCAACCCTAACCCTAACCCTAACCCTAACTCTAACCCTAACCCTAACCCTAACACCAACCCTAACCCTAACCCTAACCCTAACCCTAATACCAACCCTAACCCTAACCCTAACCCTAACCCTAACCCTAACCCTAACCCTATGCCTAAGACCAACACAAACCCTAACCCTAACCCTAACCCTAACACCAACCCTAACCCTTATCCTAACCCTAACCCTAACCCTAACCCTAACACTAACCCTAACCCTAAACATAACCCTAACACCAAACCTAACCCTAACCCTAACCCTAACCCTAACCTTATACCTAACACCAACCCTAACCCTAACCCTAACCCTAACCCTAACCCTAACACCAACCCTAACACTAACCCTAACCCTAACCCTAACCCTAACACCAAACCTAACCCTAATCCTAACCCTAACTTTAACCCTAACCCTAACCCTAACCCTAACACCAACCCTAACCCTAACCCTAACCCTAACCCTAACCCTAACCCTAAACCTAACACCAACCCTAACCCTAACCCTAACCCTAACCATAACACCAAACCTAACCCTAACCCTAACCCTAAACCCTAATCCTAACCCTAACCCTAACCCTAACCCTAACACTAACACTAACCCTAAGCCTAACCCTAACCCCAACCCTAACCCTAACCCTAACCCTAATCCTAACCCTATACCTAACACCAACCCTAACCCTAACCCTAACCCTAACCCTAACACCAACCCTAACCCTAACCCTAAACCTAACACCAACCCTAACCCTAACCCTAACCTTAACACCAACCCTAACCCTAACCCTAACCCTAAACCCTAATCCTAAACCTAACCCTAACCCTAACCCTAACCCTAACCCTAACAAGGGCAAGGTGTAGTGGTCAGCGACGGGTAAGTTCTAGGCCTGGGTCTAGAAGGAGCCATGTGCGTTGGTCTAGGGCCCGAGCTAGGGCTTGTGAGAGCGGTAGGCGTAGCGCTGGGGTATGCATAGGGCAAGGGGTGGGTGTCGAGGTAAACCTCGGAGTAGGCCTAGGGCCAGGAGTGGGAGCTGTGGCTAGTGGTAGGGTTGGGTGTGGGCCTATGGGTAGGGGGAGCTGTAGGGCCAGGGGTAGTGGTAGGACCAGAGGTAGTGCTAGGCGTAGGCCTAGGGCGAGGGGTAGTGCTCGGGGTAGGGTTAGTTGAAGGGCTAGTGTTTGGCAGAGGCCCACGGGCAGTGTTAGGGTTAGGGCTCATGTTAAGCCTAGGACTAGTGGTAGTGGTAGGGGTTGGCCGAGGACTAGGGGTAGGTGTCACGAAATGGGTCCGGGTAGTCCTAGGACTCAGAACGGATGTAGGGCTGGATTAGGGTGTGGCTAATGGTGGGTCCAGGGTGATTTCGTAGGACACGGGTTAGTGCTCTGGCTATCGGTAGGGCAAGGTGTACCGGTTGGCGACGGGCAAGTGCTAGGCTTCGGACTAGAGTGAGCACTGGGCGTTGGTCTAGGGCCCGAGGTAGGGCTAGTGGGAGCGGTAGGCGTAGCGCTAAGGTAGGCAAAGGGCAAGGGGTGGGTGTCGGGGTAAACCTCGGAGTAGGCCTAGGACCAGGAGTGGGAGCTGTGGCTAGGGG
>NW_027669090.1:75000-82500 GCF_964194185.1 Rhinolophus hipposideros | reverse complement strand
AATCTAACACTAACCCTAACCCTAACCCTAACCCTAACCCTAACCCTAACCCTAACCCTAACCCTAATCCTAACACTAACCCTAACCCTAACCCTAACCCTAAACCTAACCCTAACCCTAACCCTAAAACTAACACCAACCCTAACCCTAACCCTAACCCTAATTCTAACCCTAACCCTAACCCTAACCCTAATCCTAACACTAACCCTAACCCTAATCCCTAACCCTAACCCTAACCCTAACCCTAAACCTAACACCAACCATAACCCTAACCCTAACCCTAACCCTAATTCTAACCCTAACACTAACCCTAACCCTAACCCTAACCCTAACACCAACCCTAACACTAACCCTAACACTAACCCTAACCTAACGCCTAACCCTATCCCTAACCCTAACCCTAACCCTAAACCTAACACCAACCCTAACCCTAACCCTAACCCTAACCCTAACACCAACCCTAACCCTAACCCTAAACATAACCCCTAACCCTAACCCTAACCCTAACCCTAACCCTAACCCTAACCCTAAAGTAACCCTAACCCTAACCCTAACACCAACCCTAACCCTAACCCTAAACCAAACCCTAATTCTAACCCTAACCCTAACCCTAACCCTAAACCTAACCCTATCACCAACCCTAACCCTAACCTTAACCCTAACTCTAACCCTAAATCTAACACCAACCCTAACCCTAACCCTAACCCTAACCCTAATCCTAACACTAACCCTAAACCTAACCTTAAACCTAACCCTAACCCTAACCCTAAACCTAACACCAACCCTAACCCTAACCCTAACCCTAACCCTAACCCTAATTCTAATTCTAACCATAACCCTAAACCTAACCCTAACCCTAAAACCAACCCTAACCCTAACCCTAACACTAACCCTAACCTAACCCCTAACCCTAACCCTAACCATAACCATAACCCTAACCCTAACACCAACCCTAATCCTAACCCTAACCCTAATTCTAACCCTAACCCTAACCCTAAACCTAATCCTAACCCTAACACCAACACTAACCCTAACCCTAACCCTAACCCTAAACCTAACACCAACCCTAACCCTAACCCTAACCCTAACCCTAACACCAACCCTAACCCTAACCCTAACCCCTAACCTTAACCATAACCCTAACACTAACCCTAACCCTAATCCCTAACCCTAACCCTAACCCTAAACCTAACCCTAAACCTAACACCAACCCTAACCCTAACCGTAACCCTAACCCTAACACTAACCCAAACCTAACACCTAACCCTAACCCTAACACTAACCCTAACCCTAACACTAACCCGAACCCTAATCCCTAACCCTAACCCTAACCCTAACCCTAACCCTAAACCTAACACCAACCATAACCCTAACCCTAACCCTAACCCTAATTCTAACCCTAACCCTAACCCTAACCCTAACCCTAACATTAATCCTAACCCTAACACCAACCCTAACACTAACCCTAACACTAACCCTAACCTAACCCGTAACCCTATCCCTAACCCTAACCCTAACCCTAAACCTAACACCAACCCTAACCCTAACCCAAACCCTAACCCTAACATTAACCCTAACCCTAACCCTAAACCTAACCCTAACCTAACCCTAAACCTAACACCAACCCTAACCCTAACCCTATCCCTAACGCTAATTCTAACCCTAACCCTAACCCTAACCCTAAACCTAACCGTATCACCAACCCTAACCCTAACCTTAACCCTAACCCTAACCCTAAATCTAACACCAACCCTAACCCTAACCCAAACCCTAACCCTAACATTAACCCTAACCCTAACCCTAACCCTAAACCTAACCCTAACCCTAACCCTAAACCTAACACCAACCCTAACCCTAACTTTAACCCTAATCCAAACCCTAATTCTAACCCTAACCATAACCCTAAACCTAACCCTAACCCTAACCCTAAAATCAACCCTAACCCTAACCCTAACACTAACCCTAACCTAACCCTTAACCCTAACCCTAACCATAACCCTAACCCTAACCCTTACACCAACCCTAACCCTAACCCTAACCCCAATTCTAACCCTAATCCTAACCCTAACCCTAACCCTAACCCTAACACCAACCCTAACCCTAACACCAACCCTAACCCTAACCCTAATTCTAACCCTAACACTAACCCTAACCTTAATCCTAACCCTAAAACCAACCCTAACCCGAACCCTAACACTAACCCTAAACCTAACACCAACCCTAACCCTAACCCTAACCCTAACCCTAACACCAACCCTAACCCTAACCCTAACTCTAACCACTAACCCTAACCCTAACCCTAACCCTAACCTAACCCTAACCCTAACACCAACCCTAACCCTAACCCTAACCCTAATTCTAACCCAAACCCTAACCCTAAACCTAACCCTAATAACAACCCTAACCCTAACAGTAACCCTAACCCTAACCCTAAACCTAACACCAACCCTAACCCTAACCCTAACCCTAATCCTAACCCTAACTCCAATCCTAACCCTAACCCTAAACCTAAACCCTAACCCTAACCCTAACCCTAACCCTAACCCTAACCCTAACCCTAACAAGGGCAAGGTGTACTGGTCAGCGACGGGCTAGTTCTAGGCCTCGGACTAGAGAGAGCCATGGGCGTTGGTCTGTGTTAGGCGTAGGCCTAGAACGAGGGGTAGTGCTTGGGGTAGGGTTAGGTGAAGGGCTAGTGGTTGGCAGAGGCTCACGGGCAGTGTTATGGTTAGGGCTCATGTTAGGCCTAGGACTAGTGGTAGTGGTAGGGGTTGGCGGAGGGCTAGGGGTAGGTGTCACGGGAGGGCTCCGGGTAGTCCTAGGAATCCGAACGGATGTAGGGCTGGATTAGGGTGTGGCTAAGGGTGGGTCCAGGGTGTTTTCTGGGATACGGGTTAGTGCTCTGGCTAACGGTAGGGCAAGGTGTACTGGTCGGCGCCGGGCAAGTGCTTGCCCTCGGACTAGAGTGAGCACTGCGCGTTGGTCTAGGGCTTGAGGTAGGGCTAGTAAAAGCGGTAGGCGTAGCCCTGGGGTAAGCATAGGGCAAGGGGTGGGTGTCGGGGTAAACCTCGGAGTAGGCTTTGGGCCAGGATTTGGAGTTGTGGCTAGAAATAGGGATGGGGGTTGGCCTATGGGTAGAAGGAGCTGTAGGGCCAGGGGTAGGGGTAGGACCAGAGTTAGTTCTAGGCGTAGGCCTAGGGCGAGGGGTAGTGCTCGGGGTAACCTAACTTTAACCCTAAACCTGACCCTAACCTCTAACCCTAACCCTAACCCTAACCCTAAACCGAACACCAACCCTAACCCTAACCCTAACCCTAATTCTAACCCTAACCCTAACCCTAACCCTAACCCTAACCCTAACACCAACCCTAACACTAACCCTAACACTAACCCTAACCTAACCCCTAACACTAACCCTAACCCTAACCCTAAACCTAACACCAACCCTAACCCTAACCCTAACCCTAACCCTAACACCAACCCTAACCCTAACCTTAAACCTAAACCCTAACCCTAACATTAACCCTACCCTAACCCTAACCTAACCCTAACCCTAACACCAACCCTAACCCTAACCCTAACCCTAACCCTAACCCTAATTCTAACCCTATCCCTAACCTTAACCCTAAACCTAACCCTATCACCAACCCTAACCCTAACCTTAACCCTAACCTAACCCTAAATCTAACACCAACCCTAACCCTAACCCTAACCCTAACCCTAACCCTAATCCTAACACTAACCCTAACCCTAACCCTAACCCTAAACCTAACCCTAACCCTAACCCTAAAACTAACACCAACCCTAACCCTAACCCTAACCCTAATTCTAACCCTAACCCTAACCCTAACCCTAACCCTAATTCTAACCCTAACACTAACCCTACCCCTAACCCTAACCCTAACCCTAACACCAACACTAACACTAACCCTAACACTAACCCTAACCTAACGCCTAACCCTATCCCTAACCCTAACCCTAACCCTAAACCTAACACCAACCCTAACCCTAACCCTAACCCTAACCCTAATTCTAACCCTAACCATAACCCTAAACCTAACCCTAACCCTAACCCTAAAACCAACCCTAACCCTAACCCTAACACTAACCCTAACCTAACCCCTAACCCTAACCCTAACCATAACCCTAACCCTAACCCTAACACCAACCCTAATCCTAACCCTAACCCTAATTCTAACCCTAACCCTAACCCTAAACCTAATCCTAACCCTAACACCAACCCTAACCCTAACCCTAACCCTAACCCTAAACCTAAAACCAACCCTAACCCTAACCCTAACCCTAACCCTAACACCAACCCTAACCCTAACCCTAACCCTAACCCCTAACCTTAACCATTACCCTAACACTAACCCTAACCCTAATCCCTAACCCTAACCCTAACCCTAAACCTAACCCTAAACCTAACACCAACCCTAACCCTAACCGTAACCCTAACCCTAACAATAACCCAAACTAACACCTAACCCTAACCCTAACCCTAACCCTAACCCTAACACTAACCCGAACCCTAATCCCTAACCCTAACCCTAACCCTAACCCTAAACCTAACACCAACCATAACCCTAACCCTAACCCTAACCCTAATTCTAACCCTAACCCTAACCCTAACCCTAACCCTAACCCTAATCCTAACCATAACACCAACCCTAACACTAACCCTAACACTAACCCTAACCTACCCCGTAACCCTATCCCTAAACCTAACCCTAACCCTAAACCTAACACCAACCCTAACCCTAACCCAAACCCTAACCCTAACATTAACCCTAACCCTAACCCGAAACCTAACCCCTAACCCTAACCCTAACCCTAACCCTAAACCTAACCCTAACCTAACCCTAACCCTAACACCAACCCTAACCCTAACCCTATCCCTAACGCTAATTCTAACCCTAACCCTAACCCTAACCCTAAACCTAACGGTATCACATACCCTAACCCTAACCTTAACCCTAACCCTAACCCTAAATCTAACACCAACCCTAACCTTAACCCTAACCCTAACCCTAATCCTAACACTAACCCTAACCCTAACCCTAACCCTAAACCTAACCCTAACCCTAACCCTAAACCTAACACCAACCCTAACCCTAACCCTAACCCTAATCCAAACCCTAATTCTAACCCTAACCATAACCCTAAACCTAACCCTAACCCTAAAATCAACCCTAACCCTAACCCTAACACTAACCCTAACCTAACCCTTAACCCTAACCCTAACCATAACCCTAACCCTAACCCTTACACCAACCCTAACCCTAACCCTAACCCCAATTCTAACCCTAATCCTAACCCTAACCCTAACCCTAACCCTAACACCAACACTAACCCTAACACCAACCCTAACCCTAACCCTAATTCTAACCCTAACACTAACCCTAACCTTAATCCTAACCCTAAAACCAACCCTAACCCGAACCCTAACACTAACCCTAAACCTAACACCAACCCTAACCCTAACCCTAACCCTAACCCTAACACCAACCCTAACCCTAACCCTAACTCTAACCACTAACCCTAACCCTAACCCTAACCCTAACCTAACCCTAACCCTAACACCAACCCTAACCTTAACCCTAACCCTAATTCTAACCCAAACCCTAACCCTAAACCTAACCCTAATAACAACCCTAACCCTAACAGTAACCCTAACCCTAACCCTAAACCTAACACCAACCCTAACCCTAACCCTAACCCTAATCCTAACCCTAACTCCAATCCTAACCCTAACCCTAAACCTAAACCCTAACCCTAACCCTAAACCTAACCCTAACAAGGGCAAGGTGTACTGGTCAGCGACGGGCTAGTTCTAGGCCTCGGACTCGAGGGAGCCATGGGCGTTGTTCTGTGTTAGGCGTAGGCCTAGAACGAGGGGTAGTGCTTGGGGTAGGGTTAGGTGAAGGGCTAGTGGTTGGCAGAGGCTCACGGGCAGTGTTATGGTTAGGGCTCATGTTAGGCCTAGGACTAGTGGTAGTGGTAGGGGTTGGCCGAGGGCTAGGGGTAGGTGTCACGGGAGGGCTCCGGGTAGTCCTAGGAATCGGAACGGATGTAGGGCTGGATTAGGGTGTGGCTAAGGGTGGGTCCAGGGTGATTTCGTAGGACACGGGTTAGTGTTCTGGCTAACGGTAGGGCAAGGTGTACTGGTCGGCGCCGGGCAAGTGCCTGGCCTCGGAATAGAGTGAGCACTGGGTGTTGGTCTAGGGCCCGAGGTAGGACTAGTAAAAGCGGTAGGCGTAGCCCTGGGGTAGGCATAGGGCAAGGGGTGGGTGTCGGGGTAAACCTCGGAGTAGGCTTTGGGCCATGATTTGGAGTTGTGGCTAGGGGTAGGGATGGGGGTGGGCCTATGAGTAGGGGGAGCTGTAGGTCCAGGGGTAGGAGTAAAACCAGAGGTAGTGCTAGGCGTAGGCCTAGGGTGAGGGGTAGTGCTCGGGGCAACCTAACCCTAACCCTAACCCTAACCCTAACCCTAACACTAACCCTAACACTAAACCCTAACCCTAACCCTAACCCTAACCCTAACCCTAACCTAAACCTAACACCAACTCTAACCCTAACCCTAACCCTAACCCTAACCCTAACACCAACACCAACCCTAACCCTAACCCCTAACCCTAACCCTAAACCTAACCCTAACCTTAACAAGGGCAAGGTGTACTGGAGAGCGACGGGCAAGTTCTAGGCCTCGGACTAGAGGAAGCCATGGGCGTTGGTCTAGGGCCCGAGCTAGGGCTAGTGGGAGCGGTAGGCGTAGCGCTGGGGTTGGCATAGAGCAAGGGGTGGGTGTCGAGGTAAACCTCGGAGTAGGCCTAGGGCCAGGAGTGGGAGCTGTGGCTAGGGGTAGGAATGAGCGTGGGCCTATGGGTAGGGGGAGCTGTAGGGCCAGGGGTCGGGGTAGGACCAGAGGTAGTGCTAGGCGTAGGCCTAGGGCGCGGGGTATTGCTCCGGGTAGGGTTAGGTGAAGGGCTAGTGGTTGGCAGAGGCCCATGGGCAGTGTTAGGGTTAGGGCTCATGTTAGGCCTAGGACTAGTGGTAGTGGTAGAAGATGGCCGAGGGCTAGGGGTAGGTGTCACGGGAAGGCTCCGGGTAGTCCTAGGACTCGGAACAGATGTAGGGCTGATTTAGGGTGTGGTAAGGGTGGGTCCAGGGTGATTTCGTAGGACACAAGTTAGTGCTCTGTTTAACGGTAGGGCAAGGTGTACTGGTCGGCGTCGGGCATGTGGTAGGCCTCGGACTAGAGGGAGCACTGAGCTTTGTTCTAGGGCCCGAGGTAGGGCTAGTGGGAGCGGTAGGGTTCGCGCTGAAGTAGGCAAAGGGCAAGGGGTGGGTGTCGAGGTAAAACTCGGAGTAGGCCTAGGGCCAGGAGTGGGAGCTATGGCTAGTGGTAGGGTTGGGGGTGGGCCTATGGGTAGGGGGAGCTGTAGGGCCAGGGGTAGTGGTAGGACCAGAGGTAGTGCTAGGCGTAGGCCTAGGGCGAGT
>NW_027669090.1:37500-70000 GCF_964194185.1 Rhinolophus hipposideros | reverse complement strand
CCCTAACCCTAACCATAACCCTAATACTAACCCTAACCCTAATCCCTAACCCTAACCCTAACCCTAAACCTAACCCTAAACCTAACACAAACCATAACCCTAACCGTAACCCTAACCCTAACACTAACCCTAACCTAACACCTAACCCTAACCCTAACCCTAACCCTAACACTAACCCTAACCCAAACCCTAACCCTAACACCAACCCTAACCCTAACCCTAAACCTAACCCCTAACCCTAACCCTACCCTAACCCTAACCTTAACCCTTACCCTAACCCTAACCTAACCCTAACCCTAACACCAACCCTAACCCTAATTCTAACCCTAACCCTAATTCTAACCTTAACCCTAACCCTAACCCTAACCCTAAACCTAACCGTATCACCAACCCTAACCCTAACCTTAACCCTAACCTTAACCCTAAATCTAACACCAACCCTAACCCTGACCCTAACCCTAACCCTAATCCTAACACTAACCCTAACCCTAACCCTAAACCTAACCCTAACCCTAACCCTAAACCTAACACCAACCCTAACCCTAACCCTAACCCTAATCCTAACCCTAATTCTAACCATAACCATAACCCTAAACCTAACCCTAACCCTAACCCTAACCCTAACCCTAACACCAACCCTATCCCTAACACTAACCCTAACCCTAATCCTAATTCTTACCCTAAACCTAACCCTAATCCTAACCCTAACACCAACCCTAACCCTAACCCTAACCCTAAACCTAACACCAACCCTAACCCTAACCCTAACCCTAACCCTAACACCAACCCTAACCCTAACCCTAACCCTAATTCTGACCCTAACTTTAACCCTAAACCTAACCCTAACCCTAACAACAACCCTAACCCTAACACTAACCCTAACCCTAACCCTAAACCTAACACCAACCCTAACCCTAATCCTAACCCTAAACCTAATCCTAACCCTAACTCCAATCCTAACCCTAACCCTAAACCTAAACTCTAACCCTAACTCTAACCCTAACCCTAACCCTAACCCTAACCTTAACCCTAACCCTAACAAGGGCAAGGTTTACTGGTCAGCGACGGGCTAGTTCTAGGCCTCGGACTAGAGGGAGCCATGGGCGTTGGTCTGTGTTAGGCGTAGGCCTAGAACGAGGGGTAGTGCTCGGGGTAGGGTTAGGTGAAGGGCTAGTGGTTGGCAGAGGCTCACGGGCAGTGTTATGGTTAGGGCTCATGTTAGGCCTAGGACTAGTGGTAGTGGTAGGGGTTGGCCGAGGGCTAGGGGTAGGTGTCACGGGAGGGCTCCGGGTAGTCCTAGGAATCGGAACAAATGTAGGGCTGGATTAGGGTGTGGCTAAGGGTGGGTCCAGAGTGATTTCGTAGGACACGGGTTAGTGCTCTGGCTAACGGTAGGGCAAGGTGTACTGGTCGGCGCCGGGCAAGTGCTTGGCCTCGGAATAGAGTGAGCACTGGGTGTTGGTCTAGGGCCCAAGGTAGGACTAGTAAAAGCGGTAGGCGTAGCCCTGGGGTAGGCATAGGGCAAGGGGTGGGTGTCGGGGTAAACCTCGGAGTAGGCTTTGGGCCAGGATTTGGAGTTGTGGCTAGGGGTAGGGATGGGGGTGGGCCTATGAGTAGGGGGAGCTGTAGGTCCAGGGGTAGGAGTAAAACCAGAAGTAGTGCTAGGCGTAGGCCTAGGGTGTGGGGTAGTGCTCGGGGTAACCTAACTTTAACCCTAACCCTAACCCTAACCATAACCCTAATACTAACCCTAACCCTAATCCCTAACCCTAACCCTAACCCTAAACCTAACCCTAAACCTAACACCAACCATAACCCTAACCGTAACCCTAACCCTAACACTAACCCTAACCTAACACCTAACCCTAACCCTAACCCTAACCCTAACCCTAACACTAACCCGAACCCTAATTCCTAACCCTAACCCTAATCCTAACCCTAACCCTAACACTAACACCAACCCTAACCCTAACCTTAAACCTAAACCCTAACCCTAACACTAACCCTAACCCTAACCCTAACCCTAACCTAACCCTAACCCTAACACCAACCCTAACCCTAACCCTAACCCTAACCTTAACCCTAATCCTAACACTAACCCTAACCCTAACCCTAACCCTAAACCTAACCCTAACCCTAACCCTAAACCTAACACCAACCCTAATCCTAACCCTATCCCTAATTCTAACCCTAACCCTAACCCTAACCCTAACCCTAACCCTAACACTAACCCTAACCTTAATCCCTAACCCTAACCTTAACCCTAACCCTAAACCTAACACCAACCATAACCCTAACCCTAACCCTAATTCTAACCCTAAACCTAACCCTAACCCTAACCCTAACCCTAACCCTAACCCTAACCCTAACACCAACCCTAACCCTAACCCTAAACCTAACCCCTAACCCTAACCCTAACCCTAACCCTAACCCTAACCTAACCCTAACCCTAACACCAACCCTAACCCTAACCCTAACCCTAACCCTAATTCTAACCCTAACCCTAACACTAACCCTAAACCTAACCCTATCACCAACCCTAACCCTAACTTTAACCCTAACTCTAACCCTAAATCTAACACCAACCCTAACCCTAACCCTAACCCTAATCCTAACACTAACCCTAAACCTAACCCTAACCCTAACCCTAATTCTAACCCTAATCCAAACCCTAACCCTAACCCTAACCCTAACACCAACCCTATCCCTAACACCAACCCTAACCCTAACCCTAATTCTAACCCTAACCCTAACCCTAACCCTAATCCTAACCCTAACACCAACCCTAACCCTAACCCTAACCCTAACCCTAAACCTAACACCAACCCTAACCCTAACCCTAACCCTAACCCTAACACCAACCCTAACCCTAAACCTAACCCTAACCCTAACCCTAATCCTAACCCTAACTCCAATCCTAACCCTAACCATAAACCTAAACTCTAACCCTAACTCTAACCCTAACCCTAACCCTAACCCTAACCCTAACCCTAACAAGGGCAAGGTTTACTGGTCAGCGACGGGCTAGTTCTAGGCCTCGGACTAGAGGGAGCCATGGGCGTTGGTCTGTGTTAGGCGTAGGCCTAGAACGAGGGGTAGTGCTCGGGGTGGGTTAGGTGAAGGGCTAGTGGTTGGCAGAGGCTCACGGGCAGTGTTATGGTTAGGGCTCATGTTAGGCCTAGGACTAGTGGTAGTGGTAGCGGTTGGCCGAGGGCTAGGGGTAGGTGTCACGGGAGGGCTCCGGGTAGTCCTAGGAGTCGGAACGGATGTAGGGCTGGATTAGGGTGTGGCTAAGGGTGGGTCCAGGGTGATTTCGTAGGACACGGGTTAGTGCTCTGGCTAACGGTAGGGCAAGGTGTACTGGTCGGCGCCGGGCAAGTGCTTGGCCTCGGACTAGAGTGAGCACTGGGCGTTGGCCTAGGGCCCGAGGTAGGACTAGTAAAAGCGGTAGGCGTAGCCCTGGGGTAGGCATAGGGCAAGGGGTGGGTGTCGGGGTAAACCTCGGAGTAGGCTTTGGGCCAGGATTTGGAGTTGTGGCTAGGGGTAGAAATGGGGGTGAGTAAGGGGAGCTGTAGGGCCAGGGGTAGGAGTAAAAACAGAGGTAGTGCTAGGCGTAGGCCTAGGGTGAGGGGTACTGATCAAGGTAACCTAACCCTAACCCTAACCCTAACCCTAATCGTAACCCTAACACTAACCCTAACACTAACACCTAACCCTAACCCTAACCCTAACCCTAACCCTAAACCTAACAGCAACCCTAACCCTAACCCTGACCCTAACCCTAACACCAACACTAACCCTAACCCTAACCCCTAACCCTAACCCTAATCCTAACCCTAACCTTAACAAGGGCAAAATGTACTGGTCAGCGACGGGCAAGTTCTAGGCCTCGGACTAGAGGAAGCCATGGGCGTTGGTCTAGAGCCCGAGCTAGGGCTAGTGGGAGCGGTAGGCGTAGCGCTGGGGTTGGCATAGGGCAAGGGGTGGGTGTCGAGGTAAACCTCAGCGTAGGCCTAGGGCCAGGAGTGGGAGCAGTGGCTAGGGTTAGGAATGAGGGTGGGCCTATGGGTAGGGGGAGCTGTAGGGCCAGGGGTAGGGGTAGGACCAGAGGTAGTGCTAGGCGTAGGCCTAGGGCGAGGGGTAGTGCTCGGGGTAACCTAACTTTAACCCTAACCCTAACCATAACCATAACCCTAATACTAACCCTAACCCTAATCCCTAACCCTAACCCTAACCCTAAACCTAACCCTAAACCTAACACAAACCATAACCCTAACCGTAACCCTAACCCTAACACTAACCCTAACCTAACACCTAACCCTAACCCTAACCCTAACCCTAACCCTAACACTAACCCTAACCCAAACCCTAACCTTAACACCAACCCTAACCCTAACCCTAAACCTAACCCCTAACCCTAACCCTAACCCTAACCCTAACCCTAACCCTAACCTAACCCTAACCCTAACACCAACCCTAACCCTAATTCTAACCCTAACCCTAATTCTAACCCTAACCCTAAATCTAACCCTAACCCTAACCCTAACCCTAAACCTAACCGTATCACCAACCCTAACCCTAACCTTAACCCTAACCTTAACCCTAAATCTAACACCAACCCTAACCCTGACCCTAACCCTAACCCTAATCCTAACACTAACCCTAACCCTAACCCTAAACCTAACCCTAACCCTAACCCTAAACCTAACACCAACCCTAACCCTAACCCTAACCCTAATCCTAACCCTAATTCTAACCCTAACCATAACCCTAAACCTAACCCTAACCTTAACCCTAACCCTAACCCTAACCCTAACCCTAACACCAACCCTATCCCTAACTCTAACCCTAACCCTAACCCTAATTCTTACCCTAACCATAACCCTAATCCTAACCCTAACACCAACCCTAACCCTAACCCTAACCCTAAACCTAACACCAACCCTAACCCTAACCCTAACCCTAACCCTAACACCAACCCTAACACTAACCCTAACCCTAACCCCTAACCTAACCCTAACCCTAACAAAAACCCTAACCCTAAGCCTAACCCTAATTCTAACCCTAACTTTAACCCTAAATCTAACCCTAACCCTAACAACAACCCTAACCCTAACACTAACCCTAACCCTAACCCTAAACCTAACACCAACCCTAACCCTAAGCCTAAACCTAAACCTAATCCTAACCCTAACTCCAATCCTAACCCTAACCCTAAACCTAAACTCTAACCCTAACTCTAACCCTAACCCTAACCCTAACCCTAACCTTAACCCTAACCCTAACAAGGGCAAGGTTTACTGGTCAGCGACGGGCTAGTTCTAGGCCTCGGACTAGAGGGAGCCATGGGCGTTGGTCTGTGTTAGGCGTAGGCCTAGAACGAGGGGTAGTGCTCGGGGTAGGGTTAGGTGAAGGGCTAGTGGTTGGCAGAGGCTCACGGGCAGTGTTATGGTTAGGGCTCATGTTAGGCCTAGGACTAGTGGTAGTGGTAGGGGTTGGCCGAGGGCTAGGGGTAGGTGTCACGGGAGGGCTCCGGGTAGTCCTAGGAATCGGAACGAATGTAGGGCTGGATTAGGGTGTGGCTAAGGGTGGGTCCAGAGTGATTTCGTAGGACACGGGTTAGTGCTCTGGCTAACGGTAGGGCAAGGTGTACTGGTCGGCGCCGGGCAAGTGCTTGGCCTCGGAATAGAGTGAGCACTGGGTGTTGGTCTAGGGCCCAAGGTAGGACTAGTAAAAGCGGTAGGCGTAGCCCTGGGGTAGGCATAGGGCAAGGGGTGGGTGTCGGGGTAAACCTCGGAGTAGGCTTTGGGCCAGGATTTGGAGTTGTGGCTAGGGGTAGGGATGGGGGTGGGCCTATGAGTAGGGGGAGCTGTAGGTCCAGGGGTAGGAGTAAAACCAGAGGTAGTGCTAGGCGTAGGCCTAGGGTGTGGGGTAGTGCTCGGGGTAACCTAACTTTAACCCTAACCCTAACCCTAACCATAACCCTAATACTAACCCTAACCCTAATCCCTAACCCTAACCCTAACCCTAAACCTAACCCTAAACCTAACACCAACCATAACCCTAACCGTAACCCTAACCCTAACACTAACCCTAACCTAACACCTAACCCTAACCCTAACCCTACCCTAACCCTAACACTAACCCGAACCCTAATTCCTAACCCTAACCCTAACCCTAACCCTAACACTAAACCTAACACCAACCGTAAACCTAACCCTAAGCCTAACCCTAATTCTAACCCTAACCCTAACCCTAACCCTAACCCTAATCCTAACCCTAACACCAACCCTAACACTAACCCTAACACTAACCCTAACCTAACCCCTAACCCTATCCCTAACCCTAACCCTAACCCTAAACCTAACACCAACCCTAACCCTAACCCAAACCCTAACCCTAACACCAACCCTAACGCTAACCCTAAACCTAACCCCTAACCCTAACCCTAACCCTAACCCTAACACTAACCCTAACCCTAACCTAACCCTAACCCTAACACCAACCCTAACCCTAACCCTAACCCTAATTCTAACCCTAACCCTAACCCTAACCCTAACCCTAAACCTAACCGTATCACCAACCCTAACCCTAACCTTAACCCTAACCTTAACCCTAAATCTAACACCAACCCTAACCCTGACCCTAACCCTAACCCTAATCCTAACACTAACCCTAACCCTAACCCTAAAACTAACCCTAACCCTAACCCTAAACCTAACACCAACCCTAACCCTAACCCTAAACCTAATCCTAACCCTAATTCTAACCCTAACACTAACCCTAAACCTAACCCTAACCCTAACACCAACCCTAACCCTAACCCTAACCCTAACCCTAAACCTAACACCAACACAAACCCTAACCCTAACCCTAACCCAAATCCTAACACTAACCCTAACCCTAACCCTAACCCTAAACCGAACCCTAACCCTAACCCTAAACCTAACACCAACCCTAACCCTAACCCTAACCCTAACCCTAACCTAACCCCTAACCCTAACCCAAACCCTAACCCTAACCCTAAACCTAACACCAACCCCAACCCTAACCCTAACCATAACGCTAACACCAACCCTAACCCTAACCCTAACCCTAACCCTAATTCTAACCCTAATCCTAACCCTAACCCTAACTCTAACCATAACACCAACCCTAACCCTAACCCTGACCCTAACCCTAAACTTAACACCAACTCTAACCCTAACTCTAACCCTAACCCTAATCCTAACCGTAACACCAACCCTAACCCTAACCCTAAACCTAAACCCTAACCCTAACCTTAACCCTAACCCTAACCCTAACACCAACCCTAACACTAACCCTAACACTAACCCTAACCTAAACCCTAACCCTAACCCTAAACCTAACCCTAACACTAAACCTAACACCAACCCCAACCCTAATCCTAACCCTAACCCTAACACCAACCCTAACCCTAACCCTAACCCTAACCCCTAACCCTAACCCTAACCCTAACCTTAACCTAACCCAAAGCCTAACACCAACCCTAACCCTAACCCTAACACCAATCCTAACCCTAACCCTAAACTTAACCCTAACCCTAACACCAACCCTAACCCTAACCCTAACACTAACCCTAACCTAACCCCTAACCCTAACCCTAACCCTAACCCTAACCCTAACCCTAACACCAACCCTAACCCTAACCCTAACCCTAACCCTATCCCTAAACCCTAACCCTAACCCTATACCTAACCCTAAACCTAACCCTAACCCTAACCCTAAACCTAAATCTAACACCAACCCTAACCCTAAACCTAACCCTAATTCTAACCCTAACCCTAACCCTAACCCTAACTCTAACACTAATCCTAACCCTAATCCCTAACCCTAACCCTAACCCTAACCCTAAACCTAATACCAACCCTAACCCTAACCCTAACCCTAACCCTAACCCCTAACCCTAACCCTAACGCTAACCCTCACCCTAAACCTAACCCTAACAAGGGCAAGGTGTACTGGTCAGCGACGGGCTAGTTCTAAAGCTCGGACTGGAGGGAGCCATGGGCGTTGGTCTAGGCCTGAACTAGGGCTAGTGGGAGCGGTAGGCGAAGCGCTGGGGTAGGCATAGGGCAAGGGGTGGGTGTCGAGGTAAACCTCGATGTAGGCCTAGGGCCAGGAGTGGGAGCTGTGGCTAGGGGTAGGGATGGGGTGGGACTATGGGTAGGGGGAGCTGTAGGGCCAGGGGTAGAGGTAGGACCAGAGGTAGTGTTAGGCGTAGGCCTAGGGCAAGGGGTAGTGCTCGGGGTAGGGTTAGGTGAAGGGCTAGTGGTTGGCAGAGGCCCACGGACAGTGTTATGATAGGGCTCTTGTTAGGCCTAGGACTAGTGGTAGTGGTAGGGGTTGGCCGAGGGCTAGGGGTAGGTGTCACAGGAGGGCTCCGGGTAGTCCTTGGATTCGGAACGGGTGTAGGACTGGATTAGGGTGTTGTAAGTGTGGGTCCAGGATGATTTCGTAGAACACGGGTTAGTGCTCTGGCTAACGGTAGAGCAAGTTGTACTGGTCAGCGTCGGGCACGTGGTAGGCCTTGGACTAGAGGAAGCACTGGGCGTTGGTATAGGGCCCAAGCTAGCATTTGTGCGAGCAGTAGGCGTAGCACTGGGGTAGGCATAGGGCCAGGAGTGGGTGTCGGGGTAAACCTCGGAGTAGGCTTTGGGACAGGAGTAAGAGTTGTGCCTAGGGGTAAGGATGGGGGTGGGCCTATGGTTAGGGGGAGCTGTAGGGCCAGGGGTAGGAGTAGGACCAGAGGTAGTGCTAGGCGTAGACCTAGGGTGAAGGTAGTGCTCGGGGTAACCTAACCCTAACCCTAACCCTAACCCTAACACTAACCCTAACCCTTATCCCTAACCCTAACCCTAAACCTACCCCTAAAACTAAACCTAACACCAACCCTAACCATAACCCTAACCCTAATTCTAACCCTAACCCTAACCCTAACCCTAACCCTAACCCTAACACTAACCCTAACCCTAATCCCTAACCCTAACCCTAACCCTAAACCTAACACCAACCCTAACCCTAATCCTAACCCTAACCCTAATTCTAACCCTAACCCTAACCCTAACCCTAACCCTAACACCAACCCTAACACTAACCCTAACACTAACCCTAACCTAACCCCTAACCATAACCCAAACCCTAACCCTAACCCTAAACCTAACACCAACCCCAACCCTAACCCTAACCATAACGCTAACACCAACCCTAACCCTAACCCTAACCCTAACCCTAATTCTAACCCTAACCCTAACCCTAACCCTAACTCTAACCATAACACCAACCCTAACCCTAACCCTGACCCTAACCCTAAACTTAACACCAACTCTAACCCTAACTCTAACCCTAACCCTAATCCTAACCGTAACACCAACCCTAACCCTAACCCTAAACCTAAACCCTAACCCTAACCTTAACCCTAACCCTAACCCTAACACCAACCCTAACACTAACCCTAACACTAACCCTAACCTAAACCCTAACCCTAACCCTAACCCTAACCCTAACCCTAAACCTAACACCAACCCCAACCCTAACCCTAACCCTAACCCTAACACCAACCCTAACCCTAACCCTAACCCTAACCCCTAACCCTAACCCTAACCCTAACCCTAACCTTAACCTAACCCAAAGCCTAACACCAACCCTAACCCTAACCCTAACACCAACCCTAACCCTAACCCTAAACTTAACCCTAACCCTAACACCAAACCTAACCCTAACCCTAACACTAACCCTAACCTAACCCCTAACCGTAACCCTAACCCTAACCCTAACCCTAACACCAACCCTAACCCTAACCCTAACCCTAACCCTAACCCTAAACCCTAACCCTAACCCTATACCTAACCCTAAACCTAACAGTAACCCTAACCCTAAACCTAAACATAACACCAACCCTTACCCTAACCCTAACCCTAACCCTAACCCTAACCCCTAACCCTAACCCTAACCCTAATCTAACCCTAACCCTAACACCAACCCTAACCCTAACCCTAACCCTAATTCTAACCCTAACCCTAACCCTAACCCTAACTCTAACCCTAACACCAACCCGAACACTAACCCTGATTCTAACCCTAAACCTAACACCAAACCTAACTCTAACCCTAACCCTAATCCTAACCCTAACACCAACCCTAATCCTAACACTAAACCTAAACCCTAACCCTAACCTTAACCCTAACCCTAACCCTAACACCAACCCTAACACTAACCCTAACACTAACCCTAACCTAACCCCTAACCCTAACCCTAACCCTAACCCTAACCCTAACCCTAACCCTAAACCTAACACCAACCCCAACCCTAACCCTAACCCTAACCCTAAACCTAACACCAACCCCAACCCTAACCCTAACCCTAACCCTAACACCAACCCTAACCCTAACCCTAACCCTAACCCTAACCCCTAACCCTAACCCTAACCCTAACCCTAACCGTAATCTTAACCTAAACCTAACCCTAATACCAACCCTAACCCTAAACCTAACCCTAACCCTAATTCTAACCCTAACACTAACCCTAACCCTAACCCTAACACCAACCCTAACCCTAACCCTAACTCTAACACCAACCCTAACCCTAACCCTAACCCTAATTCTAACCCTAACACTAACCCTAAACCTAACCCTAACCCTAACACCAACCCTAACCCTAACCCTAACCCTAACCCTAAACCTAACACCAACACAAACCCTAACCCTAACCCAAACCCTAATCCTAACACTAACCCTAACCCTAACCCTAACCCTAAACCTAACCCTCACCCTAACCCTAAACCTAACACCAACCCTAACCCTAACCCTAACCCTAACCCTAACCCTAATTCTAACCCTAACCCTTACCCTAACCCTAACCCTAACCCCTAATCCTAACCCTAACCCTAACCTTAACCTAACCCTAACCCTAATACCAACCCTAACCCTAAACCTAACCCTAACCCTAATTCTAACCCTAACACTAACCCTAAACCTTATCCTAACCCTAACACCAACCCTAACCCTAACCCTAACCCTAACCCTAAACCTAACACCAACACAAACCCTAACCCTAACCCTAACCCTAATCCTAACACTAACCCTAACCCTAACCCTAACCCTAAACCTAACCCTAACCCTAACCCTAAACCTAACACCAACCCTAACCCTAACCCTAACCCTAACCCTAATTCTAACCCTCACCCTAACCCTAACCCTAACCCTAACCCTAACACCAACCCTAACCCTAACCTAACCCTAACCCCTAACCCTAACCCTAACCCTAACCCTAACCCTAAGCTAACCCTAACCCTAACACCAACCCTAACCCTAACCCTAACCCTAATTCTAACCCTAACCCTAATCCTAACCCTAACCCTAACACCAACCCTAACCCTAACCCTAACCCTAACCCTAAACCTAACACCAATTCTAACCCTATCTCTAACCCTAACCCTAATCCTAACCCTAACACCAACCCTAACCCTAACCCTAACCCTAAACCTAAAACCTAACCCTAACCCTAACGCTAACCCTCACCCTAAACCTAACCCTAACAAGGGCAAGGTGTACTGGTCAGCGACGGGCTAGTTCTAAAGCTCGGACTAGAGAGAGCCATGGGCGTTGGTCTAGGACTGAGCTAGGGCTAGTGGGAGCGGTAGGCGAAGCGCTGGGGTAGGCATAGGGCAAGGGATGGGTGTCGAGGTAAACCTCGATGTAGGCCTAGGGCCAGGAGTGGGAGCTGTGGCTAGGGGTAGGGATGGGGTGGGACTATGGGTAGGGGGAGCTGTAGGGCCAGGGGTAGAGGTAGGACCAGAGGTAGTGTTAGGCGTAGGCCTAGGGCGAGGGGTAGTGCTTGGGGTAGGGTTAGGTGAAGGGCTAGTGGTTGGCAGAGGCCCACGGGCAGTGTTATGGTTGGGGCTCTTGTTAGGCCTAGGACTAGTGGTAGTGGTAGGGGTTGGCCGAGGGCTAGGGGTAGGTGTCACAGGAGGGCTCCGGGTAGTCCTTGGACTCAGAACGGGTGTAGGACTGGATTAGGGTGTTGTAAGTGTGGGTCCAAGATGATTTCGTAGAACACGGGTTAGTGCTCTGGCTAACGGTAGAGCAAGTTGTACTGGTCAGCGTCGGGCACGTGGTAGGCCTTGGACTAGAGGAAGCACTGGGCGTTGGTATAGGGCCCAAGCTAGCATTTGTGCGAGCAGTAGGCGTAGCACTGTGGTAGGCATAGGGCAAGGAGTGGGTGTCGGGGTAAATATCGGAGTAGGCTTTGGGCCAGGAGTAAGAGTTGTGCCTAGGGGTAATGATGGGGATGGGCTTACGGTTTGGGGGAGCTGTAGGGCCAGGGGTAGGAGTAGGACCAGAGGTAGTGCTAGGCGTAGACCTAGGGTGAGGGGTAGTGCTCGGGGTAACCTAACCCTAACCCTAACCCTAACCCTAACCCTAACACTAACCCTAACCCTTATCCCTAACCCTAACCCTAAACCTAGCCCTAAAACTAAACCTAACACCAACCCTAACCCTAACCCTAACCCTAACCCTAATTCTAACCCTAACCCTAACCCTAACCCTAACCCTAACACTAACCCTAACCCTAATCCCTAACCCTAACCCTAACCCTAAACCTAACACCAACCCTAACCCTAATCCTAACCCTAACCCTAATTCTAACCCTAACCCTAACCCTAACCCTAACCCTAACACCAACCCTAACACTAACCCTAACACTAACCCTAACCTAACCCCTAACCCTAACCCAAACCCTAACCCTAACCCTAACCCTAAACCTAACACCAACCCCAACCCTAACCATAACCATAACGCTAACACCAACCCTAAACCTAACCCTAACCCTAACCCTAATTCTAACCCTAACCCTAACCCTAACCCTAACTCTAACCATAACACCAACCCTAACCCTAACCCTGACCCTAACCCTAAACTTAACACCAACTCTAACCCTAACTCTAACCCTAACCCTAATCCTAACAGTAACACCAACCCTAACCCTAACCCTAAACATCAACCCTAACCCTAACCTTAACCCTAACCCTAACCCTAACACCAACCCTAACACTAACCCTAACACTAACCCTAACCTAAACCCTAACCCTAACCCTAACCCTAACCCTAAACCTAACACCAACCCCAACCCTAACCCTAACCCTAACCCTAACACCAACCCTAACCCTAACCCTAACCCTAACCCCTAACCCTAACCCTAACCCTAACCCTAACCTTAACCTAACCAAAGCCTAACACCAACCCTAACCCTAACCCTAACACCAACCCAAACCCTAACCCTAAACTTAACCCTAACCCTAACACCAACCCTAACCCTAAACCTAACACTACCCTAACCTAACCCCTAACCCTAACCCTAACCCTAACCCTAACCCTAACCCTAACCCTAACACCAACCCTAACCCTAACCCTAACCCTAACCCTAACCCTAAACCCTAACCCTAACCCTATACCTAACCCTAAACCTAACCCTAACCCTAACCCTAAACCTAAATCTAACACCAACCCTAACCCTAACCCTAACCCTAATTCTAACAGTAACCCTAACCCTAACCCTAACTCTAACACTAATCCTAACCCTAATCCCTAACCCTAACCCTAACCCTAACCCTAACCCTAAACCTAACACCAACCCTAACCCTAACCCTAACCCTAACCCTAACCCCTAACCCTAACCCTAACCCTAACCTAACCCTAACCCTAACACCAACCCTAAACCTAACCCTAACCCTAATTCTAACCCTAACCCTAACCCTAACCCTAACTCTAACCCTAACACCAACCCGAACCCTAACCCTGATCCTAACCCTAAACCTAACACCAAACCTAACTCTAACCCTAACCCTAATCCTAACCCTAACACCAACCCTAACCCTAACACTAAACCTAAACCCTAACCCTAACCTTAACCCTAACCCTAACCCTAACACCAACCCTAACACTAACCCTAACACTAACCCTAACCTAACCCCTAACCCTAACCCTAACCCTAACCCTAACCCTAAACCTAACACCAACCCCAACCCTAACTCTAACCCTAACCCTAAACCTAACACCAACCCCAACCCTAACCCTAACCCTAACCCTAACACCAACCTTAACCCTAACCCTAACCCTAACCCTAACCCCTAACCCTAACCCTAACCCTAACCCTAACCCTAACCTTAACCTAACCCTAACCCTAATACCAACCCTAACCCTAAACCTAACCCTAACCCTAATTCTAACCCTAACACTAACCCTAACCCTAACCCTAACACCAACCCTAACCCTAATCCTAACCCTAACCCTAACCCCTAACCCTAACCCTAACCCTAACCCTAACCCTAACCTTAACCTAACCCTAACCCTAATACCAACCCTAACCCTAAACCTAACCCTAACCCTAATTCTAACCCTAACACTAACCCTAAACCTAACCCTAACCCTAACACCAACCCTAACCCTAACCCTAACCCTAACCCTAAACCTAACACCAACACAAACCCTAACCCTAACCCTAACCCTAATCCTAACACTAACCCTAACCCTAATCCTAAACCTAACCCTAACCCTAACCCTAAACCTAACACCAACCCTAACCCTAACCTAACCCTAACCCTAAATCTAACCCTAACCCTAACCCTAACCTAACCCTAACCCTAACACCAACCCTAACCCTAACCCTAACCCTAATTCTAACCCTAACCCTAACCCTAACCCTAACCCTAACACCAACCCTAACCCTAACCCTAATTCTAACCCTAACCCTAAACCTAACACCAATTCTAACCCTAACCCTAACAAGGGCAAGGTGTACTGATCAGCGACGGGCTAGTTCTAGGCCTCGAACAAGAGGGAGCCATGGGCGTTGGTCTAGGCCTGAGCTAGGGCTAGTGGGAGCAGTAGGCGAAGCGCTGGGGTAGGCATAGGGCAAAATGTGGGTGTCGAGGTAAACCTCGGTGTAGGCCTAGGGCCAGGAGTGGGAGCTGTGGCTAGGGGTTGGAATGGGGTGGGCCTATGGGTAGGGGGAGCTGTAGGGCCAGGGGTAGAGGTAGGACCAGAGGTAGTGTTAGGCGTAGGCCTAGGGCGAGGGATAGTGCTCGGGGTAGGGTTAGGTGAAGGGCTAGTGGTTGGCAGAGGCCCACGGGCAGTGTTATGGTTAGGGCTCATGTTAGGCCTAGGACTAGTGGTAGTGGTAGGGGTTGGCCGAGGGCTAGGGGTAGGTGTCACAGGAGGGCGCCGGGTAGTCATAGGACTCGGAACGGGTGTAGGGCTGGATTAGTGTGTTGTAAGTGTGGGTCCAAGATGATTTCGTAGAACACGGGTTAGTGCTCTGGCTAACGGTAGGGCAAGGTGTACTGGTCGGCGTCGGGCAAGTGGTAGGCCTTGGACTAGAGGGAGCACTGGGCGTTGGTATAGAGCCCAAGCTAGCATTTGTGGGAGCAGTAGGCGTAGCACTGGGGTAGGCATAGGGCAAGGGGTGGGTGTCGGGGTAAACCTCGGAGTAGGCTTTGGGCCAGGAGTAAGAGTTGTGCCTAGGGATAAGGATGGGGGTGGGCCTATGGTTAGGGGGAGCTGTAGGGCCAGGAGTAGGGTTAGGACCAGAGGTAGTGCTAGGCGTAGGCCTAGGGCGAGGGGTAGTGCTCGGGGTGGGGTTAGATGAAGTGCTAGTTGTTGCCAGAGGCCCACGGGCAGTGTTAGGGTTAGGGCTCATGTTAGGCCTAGGACTAGTGGTAGTGGTAGGGGACGGCCGAGGGCTAGGTGTAGGTGTCACGGGAGGGCTCCGGGTAGTCCTAGGACTCGGAACGGATGTAGGGCTGGATTAGGGTGTGACTAAGAGTGGGTCCAGGGTGATTTCGTAGGACACGGGTTAGTGCTCTTTCTAACGGTAGGGCAAGGTGTACTGGTCGGGGACGGGCAAGTGCTTGGCCTCGGACTAGAGGGAGCAGTGGGCGTTGGTCTAGGGCCCGAGGTAGGGCTAGTAAAAGCGGTAGGCGTAGCGCTGGGGTAGGCATAGGGCAAGGGGTGGGTGTCAAGGTAAACCTCGGAGTAGGCTTTGGGCCAGAATTTGAAGTTATGGCTAGGGGTAGGGATGGGGGTGGGCCTAAGGGTAGGGGTAGCTGTAGGGCCAGGGGTAAAAGTAGGACCAGAGTTAGTGCTAGGCCTAGGCCTAGGGTGATGGGTAGTGCTCGGGGTAACCTAACCCTAACCTTAACCCTAATCCTAACCCTAACCCTAACCCTAACACTAACCCTAACCCTAATCCCTAACCCTAACCCTAACCCTAACCCTAACACTAACCCTAACACTAATCCCTAACCCTAACCCTAACCCTAACCCTAACCCTAAACCTAACACCAACCCTAACCCTAACCCTAACCCTAAACCTAATTCTAACCCTAACCCTAACCCTAACCCTAACCGTAACCCTAACCCTAACCCTAACACCAACCCTAACACTAACCCTAACACTACCCTAACCTAACCCCTAACACTAACCCTAACCCTAACCCTAACCCTAACCCTAACCCTAAACCTAACACCAACCCCAACCCTAACACTCACCCTAACCCTAACACCAACCCTAACACTAACCCTAACCCTAATTCCTAACCCTAACCCTAACCCTAACCCTAACCCTAACACCAACCCTAAACCTAACCCTAACCCTAACATTAATCCTAACACTAACCCTAACCCTAACCCTAAACCTAAACCTAACCCTAACCCTAACCCTAAACCTAACACCAACCCTAACCCTAACCCTAATCCTAACCCTAACCTTAACCTAACCCTAACCCTAACACCAACCCTAACCCTAACCCTAACCCTAACCCTTACCCTAACCCTAACACTAACCCTAAACCTAACCCTAACCCTAACCCTAAACCTAAACCTAACACCAACCGTAACCCTAACCCTAACCCTAATTCTAACCCAAAACCTAACCCTAACACTAACCCTAACCCTAATCCCAAACTCTAACCCAAACCCTAACCCTAAACCTAACACCCACCGTAACCCTAACCCTAACACTAACCCTAACCCCTAACCCTAACCCTAACCCTAAATTAACCCAAACCCTAACACCAACCCTAACCCTAACCCTAACCCTAATTCTAAACCTAACCCTAACCCTAACCCTAACTCTAACCCTAACACCAACCCTAAACCTAACCCTCACCCTAACCCTAAACCTAACACCAACCATAACTCTAACCCTACCCCTAATCCTAACCCTAACACCAACCCTAACCCTAACCCTAACCCTAACCCTAATTCTAACCCTAACCCTAACCCTAACCCTAACCCTAACCCAAACCCTAACACCAACCCTAACCCTAACACTAACACTAACCCTAACCTAACCCCTAACCCTAACCCTAACCCTAACCGTAACCCTAACACCATCCCTAACCCTAACCCTAACCCTAACCCCTAACCCTAACCCTAATCCTAACCCTAACGCTAACCCTAACCCTAACCTAACCCTAATCCTAACACCAACCCTAACCCTAACCGTAACCCTAACCCTAATTCTAACCCTGACACTAACCTTAACCCTAACCCTAACCTTAACACCAAACCTAACCCTAACCCTAAGCCTAACCCTAACCCTAACACTAACACTAACACTAATCCCTAACCCTAACCCTAACCCTAACACCAACCCTAACACTAACCCTAACACTAACCCTAACCTAACCCCTAACCCTAACCCTAACCCTAACCCTAAACCTAACACCAACCCCAACATTAACCCTAACCCTAACCCTAACACCAACCCTAACCCTAACCCTAACCCCTAACACTAACCCTAACCCTAACCTAACCCTAACCCTAACACCAACCCTAACCCTAACCATAACACCAACCCTAACCCTAACCCTAATGCTAACCCTAACCCTAAACCTAACACCAACCCTAACCCTAACTCTAACCCTAAACCTAATCCTAACCCTAACACCAACCCTAACCCTAACCCTAAACCTAAACCCTAACCCTATCCCTAACCCTAATCCTAACCCTAACCCTAACAAGGGCAAGGTGTACTGGTCAGCGACGGGCTAGTTCTAGGCCTCGAACTAGAGGGAGCCATGGGCGTTGGTCTAGGCCTGAGCTAGGGCTAGTGGGAGCAGTAGGCGAAGCGCTGGGGTAGGCATAGGGCAAAAGGTGGGTGTCGAGGTAAACCTCGGTGTAGGCCTAGGGCCAGGAGTGGGAGCTGTGGCTAGGGGTAGGGATGGGGTGGGCCTATGGGTAGGGGGAGCTGTAGGGCCAGGGGTAGAGGTTAGGACCAGAGGTATTGTTAGGCGTAGGCCTAGAGCGAGGGATAGTGCTCGGGGTAGGGTTAGGTGAAGGGCTAGTGGTTGGCAGAGGCCCACGGGCAGTGTTATGGTTAGGGCTCATGTTAGGCCTAGGACTAGTGGTAGTGGTAGGGGTTGGCCGAGGGCTAGGGGTAGGTGTCACAGGAGGGCGCCGGGTAGTCATAGGACTCGGAACGGGTGTAGGGCTGGATTAGTGTGTTGTAAGTGTGGGTCCAGGATGATTTCGTAGAACACGGGTTAGTGCTCTGGCTAACGGTAGGGCAAGGTGTACTGGTCGGCGTCGGGCAAGTGGTAGGCCTTGGACTAGAGGGAGCACTGGGCGTTGGTATAGGGCCCAAGCTAGCATTTGTGGGAGCAGTAGGCGTAGCACTGGGGTAGGCATAGGGCAAGGGGTGGGTGTCGGGGTAAACCTCGGAGTAGGCTTTGGGCCAGGAGTAAGAGTTGTGCCTAGGGGTAAGGATGGGGGTGGGCCTATGGTTAGGGGGAGCTGTAGGGCCAGGGGTAGGGGTAGGAACAGAGGTAGTGCTAGGCGTAGGCCTAGGGCGAGGGGTAGTGCTCGGGGTGGGGTTAGATGAAGTGCTAGTTGTTGCCAGAGGCCCACGGGCAGTGTTAGGGTTAGGGCTCATGTTAGGCCTAGGACTAGTGGTAGTGGTAGGGGACGGCCGAGGGCTAGGTGTAGGTGTCACGGGAGGGCTCCGGGTAGTCCTAGGACTCGGAACGGATGTAGGGCTGGATTAGGGTTTGGCTAAGGGTGGGTCCAGGGTGATTTCGTAGGACACGGGTTAGTGCTCTTTCTAACAGTAGGGCAAGGTGTACTGGTCGGCGACGGGCAAGTGCTTGGCCTCGGACTAGAGGGAGCAGTGGGCGTTGGTCTAGGGCCCGAGGTAGGGCTAGTAAAAGCGGTAGGCGTAGCGCTGGGGTAGGCATAGGGCAAGGGGTGGGTGTCAAGGTAAACCTCGGAGTAGGCTTTGGCCAGAATTTGAAGTTATGGCTAGGGGTAGGGATGGGGGTGGGCCTAAGGGTAGGGGTAGCTGTAGGGCCAGGGTAAAAGTAGGACCAGAGTTAGTGCTAGGCGTAGGCCTAGGGTGATGGGTAGTGCTCGGGGTAACCTAACCCTAACCCTAACCCTAATCCTAACCCTAACCCTAACCCTAACACTAACCCTAACCCTAATCCCTAACCCTAACCCTAACCCTAACCCTAAAACTAACCCTAACCCTAATCCCTAACCCTAACCCTAACCCTAAACCTAACACCAACCCTAACCCTAACTCTAAACCTAAACCTAATTCTAACCCTAACACCAACCCTAACCATAACCCTAACCCTAAACCTAAACCCTAACCCTAACCCTATCTCTAACCCTAACCCTAATCCTAACCCTAACACCACCCCTAACCCTAACCCTAACCCTAAACCTAAACCCTAACCCTAACCCTAACCCTAACGCTAACCCTCACCCTAACCCTAACCCTAAAAAGGGCAAGGTGTACTGGTCAGCGACGGGCTAGTTCTAAACCTCGGACTAGAGGGAGCCATGGGCGTTGGTCTAGGCCTGAGCAAGGGCTAGTGGGAGCAGTAGGCGAAGCGCTGGGGTAGGCATAGGGCAAGGGGTGGGTGTCGAGGTAAACCTCGGTGTAGGCCTAGGGCCAGGAGTGGGAGCTGTGGCTAGGGGTAGGGATGGGGTGGGACTATGGGTAGGGGGAGCTGTAGGGCCAGGGGTAGAGGTAGTACCAGAGGTAGTGTTAGGCGTAGGCCTAGGGCGAGGTGTAGTGCTCGGGGTAGGGTTAGGTGAAGGGCTAGTGGTTGGCAGAGGCCCAAGGGCAGTGTTATGGTTAGGGCTCTTGTTAGGCCTAGGACTAGTGGTAGTGGTAGGGGTTGGCCGAGGGCTAGGGGTAGGTGTCACAGGAAAGCTCCGGGTAGTCCTTGGACTCGGAACGGGTGTAGGACTGGATTAGGGTGTTGTAAGTGTGGGTCCAGGATGATTTCGTAGAACACGGGTTAGTGCTCTGGCTAACGGTAGAGCAAGTTGTACTAGTCAGCGTCGGGCACGTGGTAGGCCTTGGACTAGAGGAAGCACTGGGCGTTGGTATAGGGCCCAAGCTAGCATTTGTGCGAGCAGTAGGCGTAGCACTGGGGTAGGCATAGGGCAAAAAGTGTGTGTTGGGGTAAACCTCGGAGTAGGCTTTGGGCCAGGAGTAAGAGTTGTGCCTAGGGGTAAGGATGGGGGTGGGCCTATGGTTAGGGGGAGCTGTAGGGCCAGGGGTAAAAGTAGGACCAGAGGTGGTGCTAGGCGTAGACCTAGGGTGAGGGGTAGTGCTCGGGGTAACCTAACCCTAACCCTAACCCTAACCCTAACCCTAACACTAACCATAACCCTTATCCCTAACCCTAACCCTAACCCTAACCCTAAAATAAAACTAACACCAACCCTAACCCTAACCCTAACCCTAACCCTAATTCTAACCCTAACCCTAACCCTAACCCTAACCCTAACCCTAACACTAACCCTAACCCTAATCCCTAACCCTAACCCTAACCCTAACCCTAACCCTAACACCAACCCTAACCCTAATCCTAACCCTAACCCTAATTCTAACCCTAACCCTAACCCTAACCCTAACCCCTAACCCTAACCCTAACCCTAACCCTAACCCTAACACCAACCCTAACCCTAACACTAACCCTAACCCTAACCTAACCCTAACCCTAACACCAACCCTAACCCTAATTCTAACCCTAACCCTAACCCTAACCCTAACCCTAACCCTAACACCAACCCTAACCCTAACCCTAATCCTAACCCTAAACCTAAACCTAACACCAACCCTAACCCTAACTCTAACCCTAAACCTATCCTAACCCTAACACCAACCCTAACCCTAACCCTAAACCTAAACCCTAACCCTATCCCTAACCCTAATCCTAACCCTAACCCTAACAAGGGTAAGGTGTACTGATCAGCGACGGGCTAGTTCTAGGCCTCGAACAAGAGGGAGCCATGGGCGTTGGTCTAGGCCTGAGCTAGGGCTAGTGGGAGCAGTAGGCGAAGCGCTGGGGTAGGCATAGGGCAAAAGGTGGGTGTCGAGGTAAACCTCGGTGTAGGCCTAGGGCCAGGAGTGGGAGCTGTGGCTAGGGGTTGGGATGGGGTGGGCCTATGGGTAGGGGGAGCTGTAGGGCCAGGGGTAGAGGTAGGACCAGAGGTAGTGTTAGGCGTAGGCCTAGGGCGAGGGATAGTGCTCGGGGTAGGGTTAGGTGAAGGGCTAGTGGTTGGCAGAGGCCCACGGGCAGTGTTATGGTTAGGGCTCATGTTAGGCCTAGGACTAGTGGTAGTGGTAGGGGTTGGCCGAGGGCTAGGGGTAGGTGTCACAGGAGGGCGCCGGGTAGTCATAGGACTCGGAACGGGTGTAGGGCTGGATTAGTGTGTTTTAAGTGTGGGTCCAAGATGATTTCGTAGAACACGGGTTAGTGCTCTGGCTAACGGTAGGGCAAGGTGTACTGGTCGGCGTCGGGCAAGTGGTAGGCCTTGGACTAGAGGGAGCACTGGGCGTTGGTATAGGGCCCAAGCTAGCATTTGTGGGAGCAGTAGGCGTAGCACTGGGGTAGGCATAGGGCAAGGGGTGGGTGTCGGGGTAAACCTCGGAGTAGGCTTTGGGCCAGGAGTAAGAGTTGTGCCTAGGGGTAAGGATGGGGGTGGGCCTATGGTTAGGGGGAGCTGTAGGGCCAGGGGTAGAGGTAGGACCAGAGGTAGTGCTAGGCGTAGGCCTAGGGCGAGGGGTAGTGCTCGGGGTGGGGTTAGATGAAGTGCTAGTTGTTGCCAGAGGCCCACGGGCAGTGTTAGTGTTAGGGCTCATGTTAGGCCTAGGACTAGTGGTAGTGGTAGGGGACGGCCGAGGGCTAGGTGTAGGTGTCACGGGAGGGCTCCGGGTAGTCCTAGGACTCGGAACGGATGTAGGGCTGGATTAGGGTGTGGCTAAGGGTGGGTCCAGGGTGATTTCGTAGGACAAGGGTTAGTGCTCTTTCTAAAGGTAGGGCAAGGTGTACTGGTCGGCGACGGGCAAGTGCTTGGCCTCGGACTAGAGGGAGCAGTGGGCTTTGGTCTAGGGCCCGAGGTAGGGCTAGTAAAGGCGGTAGGCGTAGCGCTGGTGTAGGCATAGGGCAAGGGGTGGGTGTCAAGGTAAACCTCGGAGTAGGCTTTGGGCCAGAATTTGAAGTTATGGCTAGGGGTAGGGATGGGGGTGGGCCTAAGGGTAGGGGTAGCTGTAGGGCCAGGGGTAAAAGTAGGACCAGAGTTAGTGCTAGGCGTAGGCCTAGGGTGATGGGTAGTGCTCGGGGTAACCTAACCCTAACCCTAACCCTAATCCTAACCCTAACCCTAACACTAACACTAACCCTAACCCTAATCCCTAACCCTAACCCTAACCCTAACCCTAACACTAACCCTAACCCTAATCCCTAACCCTAACCCTAACCCTAACCCTAACCCTAAACCTAACACCAACCCTAACCCTAACCCTAACCCTAAACCTAATTCTAACCCTAACCCTAACCCTAACCCTAACCGTAACCCTAGCCCTAACCCTAACACCAACCCTAACACTAACCCTAACACTAACCCTAACCTAACCCCTAACCCTAACCCTAACCCTAACCCTAACCGTAACCCTAACCCTAACCCTAACACCAACCCTAACACTAACCCTAACACTAACCCTAACCTAACCCCTAACCCTAACCCTAACCCTAACCCTAACCCTAACCCTAAACCTAACACCAACCCCAACCCTAACCCTCACCCTAACCCTAACACCAACCCTAACACTAACCCTAACCCTAAACCTAACCCTAACCTTAACCCTAACACCAACCCTAACCCTAACCCTAACCCTAACATTAATCCTAACACTAACCCTAACCCTAACCCTAACCCTAAACCTAACACCAACCCTAACCCTAACCCTAACCCTAACCCTAACCCCTAACCTTAACCCTAACCCTAACCTAACCCTAACCCTAACACCAACCCTAACCCTAACCCTAACCCTAATTCTAACCCTAACCCTAACCCTAACCCTAACTCTAACCCTAACACCAACCCTAACACTAACCCTAACCCTAACCCTAAACATCAACCCTAACCCTAACCTTAACCCTAACCCTAACCCTAACCCTAACCTTAACCTAACCAAAGCCTAACACCAACCCTAACCCTAACCCTAACACCAAACCTAACACTAACCCTAACACTAACCCTAACCTAAACCCTAACCCTAACCCTAACCCTAACCCTAAACCTAACACCAACCCCAACCCTAACCCTAACCCTAACCCTAACACCAACCCTAACCCTAACCCTAACCCTAACCCCTAACCCTAACCCTAACCCTAACCCTAACCTTAACCTAACCAAAGCCTAACACCAACCCTAACCCTAACCCTAACACCAACCCAAACCCTAACCCTAAACTTAACCCTAACCCTAACACCAACCCTAACCCTAAACCTAACACTACCCTAACCTAACCCCTAACCCTAACCCTAACCCTAACCCTAACCCTAACCCTAACCCTAACCCTAACACCAACCCTAACCCTAACCCTAACCCTAACCCTAACCCTAAACCCTAACCCTAACCCTATACCTAACCCTAAACCTAACCCTAACCCTAACCCTAAACCTAAATCTAACACCAACCCTAACCCTAACCCTAACCCTAATTCTAACAGTAACCCTAACCCTAACCCTAACTCTAACACTAATCCTAACCCTAATCCCTAACCCTAACCCTAACCCTAACCCTAACCCTAAACCTAACACCAACCCTAACCCTAACCCTAACCCTAACCCTAACCCCTAACCCTAACCCTAACCCTAACCTAACCCTAACCCTAACACCAACCCTAAACCTAACCCTAACCCTAATTCTAACCCTAACCCTAACCCTAACCCTAACTCTAACCCTAACACCAACCCGAACCCTAACCCTGATCCTAACCCTAAACCTAACACCAAACCTAACTCTAACCCTAACCCTAATCCTAACCCTAACACCAACCCTAACCCTAACACTAAACCTAAACCCTAACCCTAACCTTAACCCTAACCCTAACCCTAACACCAACCCTAACACTAACCCTAACACTAACCCTAACCTAACCCCTAACCCTAACCCTAACCCTAACCCTAACCCTAAACCTAACACCAACCCCAACCCTAACCCTAACCCTAACCCTAAACCTAACACCAACCCCAACCCTAACCCTAACCCTAACCCTAACACCAACCTTAACCCTAACCCTAACCCTAACCCTAACCCCTAACCCTAACCCTAACCCTAACCCTAACCCTAACCTTAACCTAACCCTAACCCTAATACCAACCCTAACCCTAAACCTAACCCTAACCCTAATTCTAACCCTAACACTAACCCTAACCCTAACCCTAACACCAACCCTAACCCTAATCCTAACCCTAACCCTAACCCCTAACCCTAACCCTAACCCTAACCCTAACCCTAACCTTAACCTAACCCTAACCCTAATACCAACCCTAACCCTAAACCTAACCCTAACCCTAATTCTAACCCTAACACTAACCCTAAACCTAACCCTAACCCTAACACCAACCCTAACCCTAACCCTAACCCTAACCCTAAACCTAACACCAACACAAACCCTAACCCTAACCCTAACCCTAATCCTAACACTAACCCTAACCCTAATCCTAAACCTAACCCTAACCCTAACCCTAAACCTAACACCAACCCTAACCCTAACCTAACCCTAACCCTAAATCTAACCCTAACCCTAACCCTAACCCTAACCCTAACACCAACCCTAACCCTAACCTAACCCTAACCCCTAACCCTAACCCTAACCCTAACCCTAACCTAACCCTAACCCTAACACCAACCCTAACCCTAACCCTAACCCTAATTCTAACCCTAACCCTAACCCTAACCCTAACCCTAACACCAACCCTAACCCTAACCCTAATTCTAACCCTAACCCTAAACCTAACACCAATTCTAACCCTAACCCTAACAAGGGCAAGGTGTACTGATCAGCGACGGGCTAGTTCTAGGCCTCGAACAAGAGGGAGCCATGGGCGTTGGTCTAGGCCTGAGCTAGGGCTAGTGGGAGCAGTAGGCGAAGCGCTGGGGTAGGCATAGGGCAAAATGTGGGTGTCGAGGTAAACCTCGGTGTAGGCCTAGGGCCAGGAGTGGGAGCTGTGGCTAGGGGTTGGAATGGGGTGGGCCTATGGGTAGGGGGAGCTGTAGGGCCAGGGGTAGAGGTAGGACCAGAGGTAGTGTTAGGCGTAGGCCTAGGGCGAGGGATAGTGCTCGGGGTAGGGTTAGGTGAAGGGCTAGTGGTTGGCAGAGGCACACGGGCAGTGTTATGGTTAGGGCTCATGTTAGGCCTAGGACTAGTGGTAGTGGTAGGGGTTGGCCGAGGGCTAGGGGTAGGTGTCACAGGAGGGCGCCGGGTAGTCATAGGACTCGGAACGGGTGTAGGGCTGGATTAGTGTGTTGTAAGTGTGGGTCCAAGATGATTTCGTAGAACACGGGTTAGTGCTCTGGCTAACGGTAGGGCAAGGTGTACTGGTCGGCGTCGGGCAAGTGGTAGGCCTTGGACTAGAGGGAGCACTGGGCGTTGGTATAGAGCCCAAGCTAGCATTTGTGGGAGCAGTAGGCGTAGCACTGGGGTAGGCATAGGGCAAGGGGTGGGTGTCGGGGTAAACCTCGGAGTAGGCTTTGGGCCAGGAGTAAGAGTTGTGCCTAGGGATAAGGATGGGGGTGGGCCTATGGTTAGGGGGAGCTGTAGGGCCAGGAGTAGGGTTAGGACCAGAGGTAGTGCTAGGCGTAGGCCTAGGGCGAGGGGTAGTGCTCGGGGTGGGGTTAGATGAAGTGCTAGTTGTTGCCAGAGGCCCACGGGCAGTGTTAGGGTTAGGGCTCATGTTAGGCCTAGGACTAGTGGTAGTGGTAGGGGACGGCCGAGGGCTAGGTGTAGGTGTCACGGGAGGGCTCCGGGTAGTCCTAGGACTCGGAACGGATGTAGGGCTGGATTAGGGTGTGACTAAGAGTGGGTCCAGGGTGATTTCGTAGGACACGGGTTAGTGCTCTTTCTAACGGTAGGGCAAGGTGTACTGGTCGGGGACGGGCAAGTGCTTGGCCTCGGACTAGAGGGAGCAGTGGGCGTTGGTCTAGGGCCCGAGGTAGGGCTAGTAAAAGCGGTAGGCGTAGCGCTGGGGTAGGCATAGGGCAAGGGGTGGGTGTCAAGGTAAACCTCGGAGTAGGCTTTGGGCCAGAATTTGAAGTTATGGCTAGGGGTAGGGATGGGGGTGGGCCTAAGGGTAGGGGTAGCTGTAGGGCCAGGGGTAAAAGTAGGACCAGAGTTAGTGCTAGGCCTAGGCCTAGGGTGATGGGTAGTGCTCGGGGTAACCTAACCCTAACCTTAACCCTAATCCTAACCCTAACCCTAACCCTAACACTAACCCTAACCCTAATCCCTAACCCTAACCCTAACCCTAACCCTAACACTAACCCTAACACTAATCCCTAACCCTAACCCTAACCCTAACCCTAACCCTAAACCTAACACCAACCCTAACCCTAACCCTAACCCTAAACCTAATTCTAACCCTAACCCTAACCCTAACCCTAACCGTAACCCTAACCCTAACCCTAACACCAACCCTAACACTAACCCTAACACTACCCTAACCTAACCCCTAACACTAACCCTAACCCTAACCCTAACCCTAACCCTAACCCTAAACCTAACACCAACCCCAACCCTAACACTCACCCTAACCCTAACACCAACCCTAACACTAACCCTAACCCTAATTCCTAACCCTAACCCTAACCCTAACCCTAACCCTAACACCAACCCTAAACCTAACCCTAACCCTAACATTAATCCTAACACTAACCCTAACCCTAACCCTAAACCTAAACCTAACCCTAACCCTAACCCTAAACCTAACACCAACCCTAACCCTAACCCTAATCCTAACCCTAACCTTAACCTAACCCTAACCCTAACACCAACCCTAACCCTAACCCTAACCCTAACCCTTACCCTAACCCTAACACTAACCCTAAACCTAACCCTAACCCTAACCCTAAACCTAAACCTAACACCAACCGTAACCCTAACCCTAACCCTAATTCTAACCCAAAACCTAACCCTAACACTAACCCTAACCCTAATCCCAAACTCTAACCCAAACCCTAACCCTAAACCTAACACCCACCGTAACCCTAACCCTAACACTAACCCTAACCCCTAACCCTAACCCTAACCCTAAATTAACCCAAACCCTAACACCAACCCTAACCCTAACCCTAACCCTAATTCTAAACCTAACCCTAACCCTAACCCTAACTCTAACCCTAACACCAACCCTAAACCTAACCCTCACCCTAACCCTAAACCTAACACCAACCATAACTCTAACCCTACCCCTAATCCTAACCCTAACACCAACCCTAACCCTAACCCTAACCCTAACCCTAATTCTAACCCTAACCCTAACCCTAACCCTAACCCTAACCCAAACCCTAACACCAACCCTAACCCTAACACTAACACTAACCCTAACCTAACCCCTAACCCTAACCCTAACCCTAACCGTAACCCTAACACCATCCCTAACCCTAACCCTAACCCTAACCCCTAACCCTAACCCTAATCCTAACCCTAACGCTAACCCTAACCCTAACCTAACCCTAATCCTAACACCAACCCTAACCCTAACCGTAACCCTAACCCTAATTCTAACCCTGACACTAACCTTAACCCTAACCCTAACCTTAACACCAAACCTAACCCTAACCCTAAGCCTAATCCTAACCCTAACACTAACACTAACACTAATCCCTAACCCTAACCCTAACCCTAACACCAACCCTAACACTAACCCTAACACTAACCCTAACCTAACCCCTAACCCTAACCCTAACCCTAACCCTAAACCTAACACCAACCCCAACATTAACCCTAACCCTAACCCTAACACCAACCCTAACCCTAACCCTAACCCCTAACACTAACCCTAACCCTAACCTAACCCTAACCCTAACACCAACCCTAACCCTAACCATAACACCAACCCTAACCCTAACCCTAATGCTAACCCTAACCCTAAACCTAACACCAACCCTAACCCTAACTCTAACCCTAAACCTAATCCTAACCCTAACACCAACCCTAACCCTAACCCTAAACCTAAACCCTAACCCTATCCCTAACCCTAATCCTAACCCTAACCCTAACAAGGGCAAGGTGTACTGGTCAGCGACGGGCTAGTTCTAGGCCTCGAACTAGAGGGAGCCATGGGCGTTGGTCTAGGCCTGAGCTAGGGCTAGTGGGAGCAGTAGGCGAAGCGCTGGGGTAGGCATAGGGCAAAAGGTGGGTGTCGAGGTAAACCTCGGTGTAGGCCTAGGGCCAGGAGTGGGAGCTGTGGCTAGGGGTAGGGATGGGGTGGGCCTATGGGTAGGGGGAGCTGTAGGGCCAGGGGTAGAGGTTAGGACCAGAGGTATTGTTAGGCGTAGGCCTAGAGCGAGGGATAGTGCTCGGGGTAGGGTTAGGTGAAGGGCTAGTGGTTGGCAGAGGCCCACGGGCAGTGTTATGGTTAGGGCTCATGTTAGGCCTAGGACTAGTGGTAGTGGTAGGGGTTGGCCGAGGGCTAGGGGTAGGTGTCACAGGAGGGCGCCGGGTAGTCATAGGACTCGGAACGGGTGTAGGGCTGGATTAGTGTGTTGTAAGTGTGGGTCCAGGATGATTTCGTAGAACACGGGTTAGTGCTCTGGCTAACGGTAGGGCAAGGTGTACTGGTCGGCGTCGGGCAAGTGGTAGGCCTTGGACTAGAGGGAGCACTGGGCGTTGGTATAGGGCCCAAGCTAGCATTTGTGGGAGCAGTAGGCGTAGCACTGGGGTAGGCATAGGGCAAGGGGTGGGTGTCGGGGTAAACCTCGGAGTAGGCTTTGGGCCAGGAGTAAGAGTTGTGCCTAGGGGTAAGGATGGGGGTGGGCCTATGGTTAGGGGGAGCTGTAGGGCCAGGGGTAGGGGTAGGAACAGAGGTAGTGCTAGGCGTAGGCCTAGGGCGAGGGGTAGTGCTCGGGGTGGGGTTAGATGAAGTGCTAGTTGTTGCCAGAGGCCCACGGGCAGTGTTAGGGTTAGGGCTCATGTTAGGCCTAGGACTAGTGGTAGTGGTAGGGGACGGCCGAGGGCTAGGTGTAGGTGTCACGGGAGGGCTCCGGGTAGTCCTAGGACTCGGAACGGATGTAGGGCTGGATTAGGGTTTGGCTAAGGGTGGGTCCAGGGTGATTTCGTAGGACACGGGTTAGTGCTCTTTCTAACAGTAGGGCAAGGTGTACTGGTCGGCGACGGGCAAGTGCTTGGCCTCGGACTAGAGGGAGCAGTGGGCGTTGGTCTAGGGCCCGAGGTAGGGCTAGTAAAAGCGGTAGGCGTAGCGCTGGGGTAGGCATAGGGCAAGGGGTGGGTGTCAAGGTAAACCTCGGAGTAGGCTTTGGCCAGAATTTGAAGTTATGGCTAGGGGTAGGGATGGGGGTGGGCCTAAGGGTAGGGGTAGCTGTAGGGCCAGGGTAAAAGTAGGACCAGAGTTAGTGCTAGGCGTAGGCCTAGGGTGATGGGTAGTGCTCGGGGTAACCTAACCCTAACCCTAACCCTAATCCTAACCCTAACCCTAACCCTAACACTAACCCTAACCCTAATCCCTAACCCTAACCCTAACCCTAACCCTAAAACTAACCCTAACCCTAATCCCTAACCCTAACCCTAACCCTAAACCTAACACCAACCCTAACCCTAACTCTAAACCTAAACCTAATTCTAACCCTAACACCAACCCTAACCATAACCCTAACCCTAAACCTAAACCCTAACCCTAACCCTATCTCTAACCCTAACCCTAATCCTAACCCTAACACCACCCCTAACCCTAACCCTAACCCTAAACCTAAACCCTAACCCTAACCCTAACCCTAACGCTAACCCTCACCCTAACCCTAACCCTAAAAAGGGCAAGGTGTACTGGTCAGCGACGGGCTAGTTCTAAACCTCGGACTAGAGGGAGCCATGGGCGTTGGTCTAGGCCTGAGCAAGGGCTAGTGGGAGCAGTAGGCGAAGCGCTGGGGTAGGCATAGGGCAAGGGGTGGGTGTCGAGGTAAACCTCGGTGTAGGCCTAGGGCCAGGAGTGGGAGCTGTGGCTAGGGGTAGGGATGGGGTGGGACTATGGGTAGGGGGAGCTGTAGGGCCAGGGGTAGAGGTAGTACCAGAGGTAGTGTTAGGCGTAGGCCTAGGGCGAGGTGTAGTGCTCGGGGTAGGGTTAGGTGAAGGGCTAGTGGTTGGCAGAGGCCCAAGGGCAGTGTTATGGTTAGGGCTCTTGTTAGGCCTAGGACTAGTGGTAGTGGTAGGGGTTGGCCGAGGGCTAGGGGTAGGTGTCACAGGAAAGCTCCGGGTAGTCCTTGGACTCGGAACGGGTGTAGGACTGGATTAGGGTGTTGTAAGTGTGGGTCCAGGATGATTTCGTAGAACACGGGTTAGTGCTCTGGCTAACGGTAGAGCAAGTTGTACTAGTCAGCGTCGGGCACGTGGTAGGCCTTGGACTAGAGGAAGCACTGGGCGTTGGTATAGGGCCCAAGCTAGCATTTGTGCGAGCAGTAGGCGTAGCACTGGGGTAGGCATAGGGCAAAAAGTGTGTGTTGGGGTAAACCTCGGAGTAGGCTTTGGGCCAGGAGTAAGAGTTGTGCCTAGGGGTAAGGATGGGGGTGGGCCTATGGTTAGGGGGAGCTGTAGGGCCAGGGGTAAAAGTAGGACCAGAGGTGGTGCTAGGCGTAGACCTAGGGTGAGGGGTAGTGCTCGGGGTAACCTAACCCTAACCCTAACCCTAACCCTAACCCTAACCCTAACACTAACCATAACCCTTATCCCTAACCCTAACCCTAACCCTAACCCTAAAATAAAACTAACACCAACCCTAACCCTAACCCTAACCCTAACCCTAATTCTAACCCTAACCCTAACCCTAACCCTAACCCTAACCCTAACACTAACCCTAACCCTAATCCCTAACCCTAACCCTAACCCTAACCCTAACCCTAACACCAACCCTAACCCTAATCCTAACCCTAACCCTAATTCTAACCCTAACCCTAACCCTAACCCTAACCCCTAACCCTAACCCTAACCCTAACCCTAACCCTAACACCAACCCTAACCCTAACACTAACCCTAACCCTAACCTAACCCTAACCCTAACACCAACCCTAACCCTAATTCTAACCCTAACCCTAACCCTAACCCTAACCCTAACCCTAACACCAACCCTAACCCTAACCCTAATCCTAACCCTAAACCTAAACCTAACACCAACCCTAACCCTAACTCTAACCCTAAACCTATCCTAACCCTAACACCAACCCTAACCCTAACCCTAAACCTAAACCCTAACCCTATCCCTAACCCTAATCCTAACCCTAACCCTAACAAGGGTAAGGTGTACTGATCAGCGACGGGCTAGTTCTAGGCCTCGAACAAGAGGGAGCCATGGGCGTTGGTCTAGGCCTGAGCTAGGGCTAGTGGGAGCAGTAGGCGAAGCGCTGGGGTAGGCATAGGGCAAAAGGTGGGTGTCGAGGTAAACCTCGGTGTAGGCCTAGGGCCAGGAGTGGGAGCTGTGGCTAGGGGTTGGGATGGGGTGGGCCTATGGGTAGGGGGAGCTGTAGGGCCAGGGGTAGAGGTAGGACCAGAGGTAGTGTTAGGCGTAGGCCTAGGGCGAGGGATAGTGCTCGGGGTAGGGTTAGGTGAAGGGCTAGTGGTTGGCAGAGGCCCACGGGCAGTGTTATGGTTAGGGCTCATGTTAGGCCTAGGACTAGTGGTAGTGGTAGGGGTTGGCCGAGGGCTAGGGGTAGGTGTCACAGGAGGGCGCCGGGTAGTCATAGGACTCGGAACGGGTGTAGGGCTGGATTAGTGTGTTTTAAGTGTGGGTCCAAGATGATTTCGTAGAACACGGGTTAGTGCTCTGGCTAACGGTAGGGCAAGGTGTACTGGTCGGCGTCGGGCAAGTGGTAGGCCTTGGACTAGAGGGAGCACTGGGCGTTGGTATAGGGCCCAAGCTAGCATTTGTGGGAGCAGTAGGCGTAGCACT